>NC_134692.1:136692850-136992850 GCF_050947455.1 Rhinoderma darwinii | reverse complement strand
ACGCACCCAATGACTTCAATGGGTGTGTGCTGCGCGAAACACGGGCAAGTATATGACATGTCGTGAGTTTTACACAGCGCACACACGCTGCGTGAAATTCACTGACAGTCTGAACGGCCCCATTCACTAACATAAGTCCGTGCGACGTAATAAGTATCACGGACGTATAACACGTTCGTGTGAATAAGGCCTTATATTGTCATTTGTAGTGAATTTTCAGTGCACAATCCGCACCAAAAATAGGAGGCAAGTAAGTGGCTTATTCAGATGTCCATGTTCGGTCTGTGATATACGGAGCGTGTATCGGCCATATTTCCCGGACCGACCACAGTTCAGGGAGCCGGGTTTCTAGCATCACAGTTATCTATGATCATAGTCCCTCCCTTCCCGTGGGAATACTGTCCCCGGTCCCGTACTGAAAGCATCATTACAGTATGGGACAGTATTCCCGCAGAGAGGCAGGGACTTCCAGAAACACTGATAACTATGATGCTAGGAGTGCGGCTCCATCAAGCTCCGTATGTCACGGACCGAATGCGGCCGTCTGAATAAGGCCTTAGTCTAGTTACACAGTGCGGTGAAATCCAAT
Organism: Rhinoderma darwinii; assembly: GCF_050947455.1. Taxonomy (NCBI): domain Eukaryota; kingdom Metazoa; phylum Chordata; class Amphibia; order Anura; family Rhinodermatidae; genus Rhinoderma; species Rhinoderma darwinii. The sequence goes on along the minus strand of NC_134692.1, from coordinate 136,992,261 downwards.
TTTTTTGCCACAATTTTTGCAAAAAAACGTGACTTGACCGCACTGTGAGAATATAGCCTAACAGCACTTTTCATGTTTTGTATCTTTTTTTTATGCAATTTTCGTAATTGCGGCACAAATCACGCGGTTTTGCCGCGATTTTTATATAATCGCGGCAAAACTGCGCCATTTTTGCCGCGATTATGAAAATCGCGGCAAAAAAGCGCTAGGAAAACGAAAAAATACCAAAAAACTTTTTAAACAACTTTATACAATCTACAAATGGGGTCAGGGGGATGGGAATCAGAATGGATAGGGGAACATACTCACCAGCCTGCAGGTCCGGTCGGCAGTGTAGAGGAGCTGGGGGGCGGGATCTCCACACGCAGCTTCAGCACATGCTGCATCTTCCTCTCCAGTGAAGCTACAACAGGTATGCAGGGGCTGCCGCGAGTGTTGCTAGGGGAGTGTCATAGGGGGGTGACGCTAGGGGGGTGCCGCGGGCGTTGCGAGGGGGGCCCGTGAGCGTTGCGAGGGGGGGGCCCGTGAGCGTTGCGAGGGGGGGGGCAAAAGTCCGAAGGGGGGGGTGCGACGGCAGCCCGGCGGGCCCCTTTTACTTCATTCATGTGGCCGGGCCCCTGACGGGAGTACCAGTAATACCCCCCTGATGGCGGCCCTGGTGCTATGCATAGAAAATATTTCCACAAATCTTAGAGACATATTTCAGCTTTTTCTGTAAGACATAAAGGAAGACACTGAGATGAAACAGTACGAATGCGTCACAAGAAATATCTGAGAGAAATATTTCCTTAAAGGCAGATGCCCAGGAAAATGAGTAAACTCTGAATGTCTAGCCTTACATCGAGTGGCGACAAAGTATTGTGTAAGTTTTAGCTTGAAAGGGTTTACTGGAAATTAAAGCACAAGAGTTACAAATTGTAAATTTACAAAAGAGAAACACATTGTCTTGAGATTATGGAAACAACACTGATTATAGGCTTCTATAGATGGTAAAACATACACCCATCTTTCCTGTCCCCAACACCGCAGGGCTCCAATTATTGCTATAAAAATGCTGTGCAGATTAATTTCTTAATGTATCTTTATAGCGGTCAGATCTTCATATTTCAAATACAGAACTACAAATCCTCTGTATAGCCATAAAGTTAAATGATAAAGTTCTAGCTGTCTGCAGTCACCACTAGGGGGAGATTACTGCATACTATTAATACATAGAACTCAATAATAACACAGTATGCAGCAAGCTTACAAGCTCCCCCTAGGGGGGACTGCAGGCAGATGGAATTTTATCATTTATGTCTGTGTAGGGGCTTTGGAACTCTATATCATAAAAATGGAGCTCTCATGTCTAAAAAGATATATTAAGACATAAATCAACACAGAATGTTGAAACTGAAAATAATAAAGTGTTAAAAGGCTGATGTATCCTGCTCACAAATGGATCATGGTCAAATGGATTCTTCCCCCTAGCTTAGTCTTAGGCTTCGTTCACATCTGCGTTGGGACTCCATTCATGGGTTCCGTCTGTCCTTTCCGTCAGGGGAACCGCTGAACGGAATCCAAACTGTAACAAACGAAAACCATAGGTTTCTGTTTGCATCACCATTGATTTCAATGGTGACGGATACGGTGCGAATGGTTTCCATTTGTCACAGTTGTTTAAGGTTTCCGTTGTTTTGACGGAATCAATACCGTAGTCGACTATGCTATTCATTCCGTCAAAACGACAGAACCGTTACACAACGGGGACAAACTTTTTGGAGGGAACGGGACAAAGGTTCTAGAATTAACCCAACTATGTTTTCTCAGGCTTACCAGACTGTGTGAGCCCTAGACAACCATCATAGGTTCTTCTTACTAGACCTGCACCAACCTTTCCCATATTCAAGGCTGGTATATGTTATGCAAATCTTGGTAAATTTATTAAAAGGCGCATACCACTTAATAAATTTGGCACATTTTGAATCTGACAGTCAGAAGTTAAAATCTATGCCTGCTATGAGCAGCTGTGGATTTTCGTCATTTTACTCTATTTTTCTTAATAAATGCACCCTAAACTATTTCTCCTTGGAGACCACACACACATTTCGGGGAGAAAAGTCGAAATGTTAAAATGTTTACTGTTTGTGACTTTTTTTTGGCGCAGTTCACACCAAAACCTGGAGTAAACTACATAATAGAGGTGGACCATTCTGTATTGTTACATATTTATCTCTATGCCAGAGTATAATCTCACACCAGGACTACTGTTGTCAGAAGGAATTATCTTTCAATACTGAACATGTTAAACCAATGCGCATAATCTTCTGGACAGAGAATTTTGAGGCACTATAATATGTTGCCCACTGCGGTAGGTTGTAGACCGGGAGATCGAAACAAAATAAAGGGAAGATCCATCTTTGATGAACATTAGCAATATAGTCAGTAGATGTAGGATTAACCCTCTTTAATATTTGTTCATTATTGTTTTCCATTTTTATTTTGTTTACTCTAATGCCTCATGCACACGACCGTAGCCGTGTGAACGGCCCGAGATTGCGACACGGCCGCCGCGGAGTGTCATCCGCAAGCCCCTCGCAAATCACTGACCGTGTATCCATTGATTTCAATGAGCCCAGACTGCAAATGTGGCCCGTATATTGACATGTCCTATCTTTTTGCAGTCTGGGTTCCCGGCCAATGCACAGAATGCACGTGTGCATGGGCCCATAGAAATAAATAGGTCCTCAATTCACCCGCAGATTTGCTGGTGAATTGCGGCCGCAAAGACACGTTCGTCTGCATAAGGCCTAAGAAAAGTTCTCATGTTGCTATCTAGAACTGTCAACAATCTACTGTTGATGAATCTTTTTATTTTTTATTTTGTTGCTGTACTGTTATCAAATATAAAGTCCTGGAATATATTTATTAAAGAAACAGTCCGGACAAAACTTTTATACTGTATTATGCCTAGAGCAGGGGCTGTGGGAGCGGGGCATGACACAGGTTTCCAAAGAACACCACAGAGAGAATCCATGTATCATTCACCAGCCACTTGGCGCATTGAAAGTCATTATGCCCCTTTCCGACAAGTCATGCCGTTCCCTGCTAACCCAAGCACCATTTGAAAAAGTGTCTAGTGAGGTGCAAACATCAAAAGTGAGCCAAACTACGACAATTTGTGCCAATATTTGGCACATGTTTCGGCACTTTCTAGATCCAGACACACAGTAAATCTGCCCAGTGTATCAGTTTTGGCTGGAGTGTTCTAGTGCTGCTAGCTAGAAACTGTCGACAAGCTACTATTGACGGATCTTTTATTTGTATTATGTGGCTGGATAGTCAGCAAAGGTTTTTGTGATTTATTTTCAGTATTTTATCATTTAGTTTTAGCAAATAAATCACTGGGGTAGGACTGGAGTTGAAAAAATAACTTTTACTAGTATCATATTTAAAAATGTGTAGACATAAATACATGAAAAAAATACTTTCTCACTGTTGCAAGAACAATAAATGAGACTGTTCAGTCTTTACCGTGTTGGTCAAGTATGCAATCAGTAGATGTTATTGTACATCAAACCCTTGAATTGGTACACAAGGTATGTGAATGCTCCAAAAGATAAACAATATAAATTTATATAAACCGAAAGGTGTTTCCTATTTCGCTCGTGGTTTGGTATATACAGCTTTTTCTGGGGCCATTAACTCCACTACCCGTTCCGTAGTACAGCAGTAAGGGGACTGGGAAACCTTTTTATCTGATTTGGAAAGCGATATTTTCTTTCTCTCTATGAGTTTCGTTACATCCGAAATTCATCAGGGGAGATATGGCCAAAGTAGCCTGAACAAGAAGTCAGGCTTTGCAAACTGTGCTGGAGCAGCACATATTAGCATTCAGAATTTCTGCAGTGGCAGAGGGTTTTGACAGCACATATTTCTCCCGTGCTGGTATGAGCGCCGGTGGTGGCGTCTGACGTTATCGCCCATCTAGGCTTCATCCGTCCTATTTGACTTAGTCTTCCCTCCAAATCTGTACACACCTCAAAACGATATCATGTCGTTTTAGAAATTATTTTTCTAGAAATGGTCAACAAGCTGCTGTTGATGGACCTTTAATATTTATTCCTATAATATCAATGATATGGTACCCAGCTGTTAAGGGGCCGTAAGTTTGATTGGCTCATTAACACCTACCTATTTTCTCTAGCTCATTAACACATAAATATTCATTATAAGTATTAGGTATGCATATGTTAGTCAGAATATTTGGTTGTACCTGTATTAATGAGGAATTAAGATAGAAATAGATTTTGAAGATTTGGTTTTTCAGAGCTTGTTGTAAACAATTAAAAGGTTGAAGGTCGAACAGTGTGAGAAAAAGGCATTCTAGCAAATAGGTGCAGCACAAGAGAAGTCCTATAGTCGTATATGGAAGGAGGTTATGATAGAAGATGAGTGAATAAATTCTGTTTGTGATTTTGCAAAACTCTTCTTTGCTACAAATCTTGAGTATGGTGAATCGATTCTATGATCTCTAGTAGCAAGTCTACCCAAAATTGTAATGATTCAGTAACTAGCAACAGGGTAATATAAAATAGGCTCATCTGAATCTAATGTACACTTGCCTATTACACTGCCTAGCCCCTGTCAATCAATTAAAGAAAGGAGAGAGGGTTGGACTGGGAAAAGAAGACATAGCATTTTGGAGCAATGGTGACACCCTCGTTGCTCCAGAATGCTTATTTGCATATACTGCATAAAATTATTTTCTCTGCAAAGGAGGCGCCCATGTGAAAAAGGTAATAAATGTTAGATTCAGGTTAGCCTACTCTATATTACCCTGTTGCTAGTTTTATAGGTACATTTCTGGTGACAGACTCCCTTTAATAGTTACACCTAAGAACTACACAATAATCTCAAAAGTATTCAAGGGTTGGGTCATTTCTTAAGACATAAAAAACTTTTTAGCCAATAGCGGTATTTCACCACATTCAGTTATAACACTTATTTTACGCTGCCTTTAGTGGCCTGGATTGATCTATGTTGTTAATTATTCTTAAAAGGGGGTGTTAGGCTAATAAAAATAATATATATATATATTTATTTTATTTTTTATTTTATTTTTTAATGTCAATTTTTTTAAAAAGATACATATTTGACCTATTTAAAAATATTTTTAATTATTCGGGGTCTCTTCCCACAAAGTAGTAAATTCCTTAATTTGGATCACAAATTTCCACCGCGATTGGCTTACACAACTCAACATTTATCGGAGAATTCAATATTTGGACTTTAGAAAACACCAATTCTCACTGTCTGGAGTGGACATTTACCAATGAACATAACCCCTCTCAAAGGGGATATTCACTTTTGACATTCTCTTTTTGGTTGAAGGGTCACCCTAACAATAAGCTGATCTCCAAGTGTCTCATTGGTGGAATCCCCAATTATCAGTTGTAATCTGCGTAGGAAACTATTTCCCTACAACACCACCACAAGAAAAATGAAACATTGCATGGCGCCCATTGAAATGAATGGCATGACCAAATTGGGTATTTACAATTGGGTTTTCTAAACCAGACAACCCTTTAAATGCAGAGTAATGCTGATGAGGTCCAACAATAGTAAAACAGTAACTTATTCCACCAGTTTAGATTAATTTGTATATTGGGGAATAAATAAATATGTTTTTCTGGGTTTCGCCTTTAAAAATAATGTTAAGGTCAGATAATAACCTCTGTGTGCCTCTAACAGGCTTTTTTTAATTTTGCAATGTTTTTGTGAGGTATGGCTATTTTCTTCTGTTTCACGTTTGGTTTTTTTTCAATCCAAAAACTTTCCAATTAACTTAATCTTCATATTAATGTTCAAGCAATTTTATATAATTTTACAAGAATTTTCTGTAGTCCGACCGTTTGCATAGTTTCCAGTGCCATATAATAATTAGAAATTATGGGGGCAAAAATGTTGTGTAGAAACTGCATGAATACAATGTAACTCTAATGTGCTCATTTTGAATGGATTCACAAAGTATGATACTATTAATATAATAATAATAATATAAATATTAAAAATAAATAATAGTAGTAGCAATACTAGTTATAGTAAAACATAAAATAATAATAAAATAAATCATAGTAGTAATAATCCTAATAATAAAAAAAAGGTATAATTTAAAAAAAATCATAATAATAAAATAAATAATAGTAACAATAATAGTTATAATGAATCTTAAAATAATAGAATTAAAAATTCAGTAATAGTAACAATATTAAATATCACAGATAAAAAAGTAATAATAATAAAAAAAATTGTAATAATAATTAAAAAAACAACAATAATAAAAATTTTATACGTTTCCAGAACTCAGTATATAAAAAATGAAAGTAAAATTATATAATAAATAAGTACCCACTCCTCATTGTCTGGAATGCAGGACTTCACTTTGTTCAAGTGACCCTTTATTTGAACCCCTCGGGTACTGGGTTGGGACACTGATTTGTACCTAAGGCCAGAGAATGTCCTCTGATGTGTCTTACGGACACATGCATGGAATGCAATGACACACAGAACAGCCTCTATATGGGCTGGGTCCTTTGACTGCTGTCCAAATAGCTGGCAGCATAACTCACCTGTAAACCTGAGACTTAAGACAGCCTATAAGTACTGCTTTACACCTGAGCCTCTCACCAGTGTCCACCTTATGGTTCCAAGGACAGGTGCATACAGCTGACACAGACAGTAAGTGATCTGGAATTGGCCTTTCATGTATTAGTGGAGACAATTTTTGTCTATATACATAGTTAAATGAATCCTACACCAAATAGATGGATTATTATTATTAAGCAATTTTATGTGGCATACTTTCATAAGATTCTTAATTTTTAGTTTAATTTCAGTTAAAAATTGATTTATTTATTTTTTTAAAAACGTTACATTTTTATTTTTGAAAAAAATTAACATTGCGATAATATTTGAAGAATAATACAGTTGCAATTAGATCATTTGAATTGTATTTTTTATATATGCTAATATGGTATGTATACAAAGTGATAGGCTGATACTATGTATCAATGGGAGAAAATTAAATTAATTCGATGAATATGTTAGTGTCCAAATAATTTATTTAAAATAATTTCGATTTTTACAATAGATAGCCTGGGCAGTACAAGAACTTAAAGACATCAAATCTTCATCTTACAGTATTTAAATAAGACATGATGATATTTTTGAAAGGGGGCACTCGCTTCTTTGCTTTGATATATATGGGTAAAAAATATATATACTACTGATTAGCGAATCACCTATATCTGAACTCTTGCATGGCTCTACCAAAGGCCCAATCTGAAAGTTTAACCCAAGAGTTGGCCCAGAACCAATTTCTTTAAATCTTCTAGTTTTATTATATACAATCCATCATAATAGGAACTATCTCTTGAAGGACCTTAGAATTAAACCCAATTAACTCTTGAGTGGCTATCTAAGGGAGGCACGTGGTCGCTGGGACTTACAGATAGAAGACTTGGGCACTACTACCCCACACTTAGGCTTGACATAACACCTTTATGGACTTGGTAGAGGTCTCATAATATGGGATACTACTGTAAATCCGTTTCTTTATGGTAACAGTCAATAGTGATGAAGAGAACTGGCCTTCGTTGGTTATTTGAGGGTCTCCTCATATGAATAAAATAGTCTTAATGTTAAACATGTCATGTTATTACCTTTACTGTTATGAGGACTTATAGTTCTAGTCCTAGTTTCCTGGAACTTCCTGTTCACTATTTCAGGTGCTTGCAAAAACATAAAAACTATTTTGGGTTTTGGATATCTGCCGGGCTTACTGCAGTTCCTTGGTTTATTTAGTTTTAGATTTCTACAGGTTGTTGTTTTTTAGTCATTTAGGTAACTATAGGGTTTAACGGATTATATTTATATTTAACTTACAGGAAGAACGGAACCAAAGTTTTAGCCGGACAGTCAGGTGTCTGGCATCATGGGGAGGGAAGGGGTGATATCAGTTTTGCTATTGATAGCAGGACTCCTGCTTACTGGTAAGTGTTCTCAATGTTTTTTGGAAAAATATTTTTGGTCTTGGGGCTTATAAGTGGACTGTATCAGAGATTATGTGCAAGAAAAAGTGTTACACTTTGATATATCCATAGTGCAGACATATGTGTATAATAGCTCTATATGTAACAGTAAGACCACATTCAGATGAGTGTGTCCGTTTTGCGTGTGTAAAAAACGCAGCATTTTTTCTACATTTCATATCAGTGTGCTTTGCGTGTGGCATGCGTTTTTAACGTCCATGCAAGCACTTACTTTTTTTTTTTCAATGTTATTGATGCGTCAAACACGGACAGCATACTGATGTGCGTCCGTGTGCTGTGCGTCTTTTTCACGCACGCATAGACTTCAATGGGCGACAGGGTGCGTGAAAATGCACCAATATGGGACATGCAGTGAGTTTCACGCTATGGTCATTCGCCGCGTGAAAACTCACGCATGTCTGAATGGCCCCAAATCAATGAGTCCGTGTGCTGTGCGTTGTTTTAACGCACAGCACACGGATAAGTATTACGCTCGTGTGAATGAGCCCTAAAAGCCATATGTACGATGTACAAGTGTAAAAGGGCCTGGCTATAAATGTAGAAGGTGAACTTATAGGCATTTACTGTAGAAATATTTTTTACATTGGAGCTGTTTAGGCATTACTATCTAAAATGTTTTTAGTCACATAGGAAATTATGCTTAAGCAACGGTAGGGTTAACATTTTTTAATAAAATAAATAAATTAAAAATTAAAAAAAGATTAATATCCTTGTTGTCATCTACTTTAGATCAAGGGGCAAAAGCACAGTCGACTGTAAGTATCAAGCCAACATGTACTTGTTTTCTAAAGATGTTTCTCAAATCAATTATCTATATTAGTTATCCTAGTTTCTATATGTGCCTAATAAATAGACACCCAAAAAAGCTAATAATATATGAAAGATTTTTTAAAAATTGACAAAAAAAAAATACATTGTAAAGTTCACATTCACATGAGGAACACTTGTACTAGTGATGTTAACGAGAGTTTGAGCAGAAGACGACATTCCACCATAAACATTGACCGAATGTCCTGGTATGGTCAACATTTTTGTCATGGTCTTTAGCTTTTTTCTTAATAAAACGTCCTATTCGTAGAGCTGTTAAACCAGGAAAAGACCATAACAATTTGGAGGAAAAGTAGAAAGATAGAAATTTAGTCAATTGGTCATAAAGTTGTCATTGATTGCCTGGAGTTCTGTTCTATAATATGGCTAAAGGGTCATTTCACCATCAAAAATTATTCATGTTGGACAGGTGTTCGTTTTTAAATACAATGACAGAGTAGAACAATGGCCATTCATACTCAACATGGCAGAGGATCCCACAAAGGATCGGAACCCACCAGAATTTTACTGGTAACATTAAAGAGCTTGAATTTATTACTAGGGGTTGTGCAGGATTAAAAAAAAACATGCTGCATTTTTTCAAAAACATTACAACATCTTTCCATTAGTAATGTGTGGTATTACAGCTCAGCACTAATTACTTCAATGGTACTCAGCTGCAATACAAGACATAACCCATGAATAAGTGCGGTGCTATTTCTGGATGAAAGCAGCCATTTTTTTTTCTAATCCTGGACAACCCCTTTAAATCCTTCCTTAATTTATTGGTACCCTAATCAATCAAAAATGTAAATAACATCGTGATAGAGCTGGGAAGCCCAATCACATAAATTGCTGGAAATGATCAACTTTTAGACAACAATAATTATACATTTTAAAAATAAAAAATATTAAAGGGTAACTAAACATTCAACAAATTTTGAAAGAAGTTTAGATTGGTGGGTGTCCGAGCAATGAGACCCCCACCAATCGCTAAAACGAAGCGGCAGAATCAATCGATGTAGCGGTTTACGGGCTCAATAGAAACTCTATTAGCCCGTACTCGGCTACATCGGCATTACGGAAAAAGCCAAACAGACATGAAGCGGCTCTGTGCTCACACGAGCGCTTCTGCCGCTTTGTTTTAGCGATTGGTGGGGGTCTCAGTGCTCGGATCCCGACCAATCAAAACTTCTGACATGTCACTATGACATGTTAGAAGTTTGTTGAATGTTTAGTTACACTTTAAAAAAAAATGAAAAATAAGAAAAAGAAAAAAGTAGAAAATTGTCAAAATAAAATAAAAAATTCCACTAAAAATAGGGCATATTCGAGGGTTGTTACCTTCCACCTATTAGACTGTGAATTGCCACAGGCGTCATACCAGAAAGACTTTACATTTTTTGGTATGTATAATTAATTGAAAAAAATGAAAAAATTTTGCCTTGGGGCTACAAGAGAAAAGCAAATTTGAAAGAATTTTCCACACCCTTTGTTTAAGTACTGCACAGTCATGAGAGGCTTATATGTATTCACACAATTGATAAAAAGAAGTTTTTTGTTTAACAAGCAGAGGAAGTATAAACATTACACCCAATTTTCTTTTTATGGGTTCACTATGTTGCATATTGGGATGTGCTAACATAGCAGCATCTATTAAAGTGACATTAGGAATTTTAATAAACAACCTTTCCATAAATTATAATATAATATACGGTACGTACTGCAGACCTATTATTTAATAAAGGTGCAGAATATTCTCCTACTGACCAATATAAAGTACAAACTATATTGTAACAGAATATTTAAAAAGGATGATTTGTAAAATAATAATAACAATAATAATATGAATATGAATAATAATAACAATAATGCTATTAATAATAATAATATTAATATTATTAATAATAATGTTATTATTAAACAAAATGTATCAGTGCCGTTATTTATCTTCCTTACTACAGAGTACTTCGGAACCCAAGACCACAACTTTAATATTTGAATCAACGACAACGTTGGGACTTGTAATGAGTAATGATGCTGTAAGGACCCTCATTCTCTTTCATACCTAATTTCTTAATTATGTTTAGGTCCATACAGAGCAGGATATTGTCTAACCTTAGTTCTACGTGGTCAAATTCCATATCTTTCAGAATAAGGTGCACCAAATAATATGAAACATGATAGAAGGATAGATAGAAAGATAGATAGATAGATAGATAGATAGATGGATAGAAGGATAGAAAGATAGATAGATAGATAGATAGATAGATAGATAGATAGATAGATAGATAGATAGATAGATAGATAGATAGATAGATAGATAGATAGATAGATAGATAGATAGATATGAAATAGATAGATAGATAGATAGATAGATAGATAGATAGATAGATAGATAGATAGATAGATAGATAGATGATAGATAGATAGATAGATAGATAGATAGATAGATAGATAGATAGATAGATAGATATGAGATAGATAGATGAGATAGATAGATATGAGATAGATAGATAGATATGAGATAGATAGATAGATAGATAGATAGATAGATAGATAGATAGATAGATAGATAGATAGATAGATAGATAGATAGATAGATAGATAGATAGATAGATAGATAGATATGAGATAGATATGAGATAGATAGATAGATAGATAGATAGATAGATAGATAGATAGATAGATAGATAGATAGATAGATAGATAGATAGATAGATAGATAGATAGGAGATAGATAGATAGATATGAGATAGATAGATAGATAGATAGATAGATAGATAGATAGATAGATAGATAGATAGATAGATAGATATGAGATAGATAGATAGATAGATAGATAGATAGATAGATAGATAGATAGATAGATAGATAGATAGATAGATAGATAGATAGATAGATAGATAGATAGATATGAGATAGATAGATAGATAGATAGATAGATGATAGATAGATAGATAGATAGATAGATAGATAGATAGATAGATAGATAGATAGATAGATAGATAGATAGATATGAGATAGATAGATAGATAGATAGATAGATAGATAGATAGATAGATAGATAGATAGATAGATAGATAGATAGATATGAGATAGATAGATATGAGATAGATAGATATGAGATAGATAGATAGATAGATAGATAGATAGATAGATAGATAGATTTTGGTAATCTTGTAACAGTTTCTTTATTTTTTTTATTTAGTGTCCATCATATACAGCAACTCGTGAGTATTCCTATCATTAATATAATCAAGATTTAGCTTTCAATACAGCAGTAATTAATTACCATATTTTCCTGTCCAACAGGTCAGAGTCTGTGTAGCTCAATAGTTGGAACGTGAGTATGTTATATATTTTATAAAGCAATGTTTCATTGATAAAGAGAAATAATTAAACATACAATGCCTCACGAAGACAAACAAAACAAAAAGTGAAGTTGTTCCCACAGCAACATATAACATCACTTCTGATCTCCTTGAAGAAATTATATTGTTTTTTATGTTCTTGTTCATTGATTTATGTTTTTGTTTTCTTTTTTTCTTTAGAAGTGATATAAATGCTTTTTTGGCTTCTGGTGATTTGACCGATGTTTGCCTCAATTCCATGTTACAGTATGGATGTGCATCAGTAAGTGTCATTATTATTTGTATATTTCTATGTTATTAAAGGCAATTCAATATTTGTATTGATGTGGCAGACATGAATTTCCCATTACATTTTTTATATATATACAAGAATATAACTACTATAATACTGCCTACTACATACAAGAATATAACTACCATAATACTGCCTCCTATATACAAGAATATAACTACTATAATACTGCTCCTATATACAAGAATATAACTACTATAATACTGCCCCCTATATACAAGAATATAACTACTATAATACTGCCCCCTATATACAAGAATATAACTACTATAATACTGCCCCCTATATACAAGAATATAACTACTATAATACTGCCCCCTATATACAAGAATATAACTACTATAATACTGCCCCCTATATACAAGAATATAACTACTATAATACTGCCCCCTATATACAAGAATATAACTACTATAATACTGCCCCCTATATACAAGAATATAACTACTATAATACTGCCCCTATATACAAGAATATAACTACTATAATACTGCCCCTATATACAAGAATATAACTACTATAATACTGCCCCTATATACAAGAATATAACTACTATAATACTGCCCCTATATACAAGAATATAACTACTATAATACTGCCCCCTATATACAAGAATATAACTACTATAATACTGCCCCCTATATACAAGAATATAACTACTATAATACTGCCCCCTATATACAAGAATATAACTACTATAATACTGCCCCTATATACAAGAATATAACTACTATAATACTGCCCCTATATACAAGAATATAACTACTATAATACTGCCTCCTATATACAAGAATATAACTACTATAATACCGCCCCTATGTACAAGAATGTAACTACTATAATACTGCCCCCTATATACAAGAATATAACTACTATAATACTGCCCCCTATATAAAAGAATATAACTACTATAATACTGCCCCTATGTACAAGAATGTAACTACTATAATACTGCTCCTATATACAAGAATATAACTACTATAATACTGCCCCCTATATACAAGAATATAACTACTATAATACTGCTCCTATATACAAGAATATAACTACTATAATACTGCACCTATGTACAAGAATATAACTACTATAATACTGCCCCTATATACAAGAATATAACTACTATAATACTGCCCCTATATACAAGAATATAACTACTATAATACTGCCCCTATATACATGAATATACCCACTATAATACTGCCCCATATATACAAGAATATAACTACTATAATATTGCCCACTATATACAAGAATATAACTACTATAATACTGCTCCTATATACAAGCATATAAATACTATAATACTGCTCCTATATACAAGAATATAACTACTATAATACTGCTCATATATACAAGAATATAACTACTATAATACTGCCTCTATATACAAGAATATAACTACTATAATACTACCCCCTATATACAAGAATGTAAGTACTATAATACTGCCCCCTATATACAAGAATATAACTACTATAATACTGCCCCTATATACAATAATATAACTACTATAATACTGTCCCCTATATACAAGAATATAACGACTATAATACATACTCTCCCCTATATACAAGAATATAACGACTATAATACATACTGTCCCCTATGGGCAAGAATTCTAACATTTAGAATTTAATCTTACAAAATAGTTTACAGTTTTTATAAAATGAGCTTTTCTTTGTTTTCTTGTCTACAGCTTGAAAACATCCCACCTGCCACCATTACGTCAATCCTTACCTGCTTCCTCAAAGATGTCAATGCTGTCACCTCACAGCAGTCCTTTTCCCTGATCATATCTCAAATCAGTATAGACAATCTTGGGGTAATCATTAACTCCATCAATAACATGGTAAGTGCAGTGATTGTTACTTATGCACCTATTTATCTCGGGTAGAGATGCAGCATATATCAACTATACATTGACCACTATAACACAGTGTCCTACAAATATCAAGACTTTCCAAAAATCCACATTGTCTTTCAATATTACCCCATTAATGGCAGTGGGATAATACAATGACAGGCCTAACATAGATCATAGGGTCAGCTGAATGGATGACTCCTGCCATCAAGCTTACATATGTTAGCTATGGATGCTGTTTGTGGGGTACCTACCATAGAGACAAGACACGGAATCGCTCTGTGGCCCGTTCTTTAGTAGGGGAAAAATTTGGTAATCTTAGGGATACTATTAAAGGTTATGATTTATACAGTGATTAGTATTGCTCTGTATTAATGCGTTCAATACTAGCTGTATAAATCTATACAGCGTTCGCTTCCCCTAGTGGCTATTTTATTATTTATCAAGTCAGAGCTTCCTTATACAAATATATTATAGAACTAATCAGCACAGAATTTTGGACATGAAAATTAAATAGGAGACATTAACTTTATTGAGGGCATATTGGAGATTTTTGGGGCCCTATAATTTCTGTGTATGTCCCTGGTTGCTGTATATCTTATTGTATAGTACCAGAAATGTGGGCGTTAGTAATAAGTTTCATGACGGTATAAAGACCAGGGGTCATAGGCTTTTCTACCTATCACCTATACCCAAGGTGTATCTTTATTTACCTGCATCTTTATCTTCCAGGTGCCTTCTGCTTCTATATCAGAAGTCAAGAAGACGTACCTGTTAAATTCTGTGTGGGAAAGACTGCATCAAAACCCGGAAATTTTGAGCCCAGGTTTCCTAGCTGCATGGTTCCAGGAAAAGCTGTACACAATTATTCCCACTATAAACTTGGATATCCTGAACTGCATGATTAGCCTGCCTTTGACATGTGATGGATTTGAAGCTGTGTAAGTATAGTAAGTCCATGTTGAGTGGACAACCTCATGAAATATGTCCTACTATTGTCAAGTTTTTAGTAAGTCGATAAGTTGACTTTTTATTATTGATGTATTGCTAATGCTTCAGATAAACACATGGCTGCCTTCATCAGGATGAAAAGAATATTGTTAAACTTTGATTATCTTTAATTTGACAGTGTCGGTGCCCTTGATGTAGCTTATTCCAAATTTGATATACTGAAACAAGAAGAGATTGCATCATGGATCACTCGATTCATCAAAGCACTTTGTGAGTTTCATAGTAATGTATCTGCATAGTGTTTACTCAGGGGTGGGGCCAGAGAACCTTGAGGGTGTGCCCATTTCTAGTCATGACAGTCGATAGCAGATACAAATAATTCAATCACATAGTCTTAATGTTACTATATTTTAATTTTATTAACCTTATTCTTGTTTGCCTTTCAAGCTTGCAGCAAAGCAACAACAGCAGAGTCCATCAATGCCTACTACAAGAGTTACGTGAAAAACATCAACGTTAATGACTTTTCTGTGGCTTGGGCCAATACAGATCTGGTAAGTTGCAAATGGAAGGGATCAAACCTCTTCTTGCTGGAGTGGACATAGATAGTAACGTAACATATGATTGGTCTGTTCATATCACAGGGATCAGCAATAGGAGCTTTCACGGACTTCCAACTGGCCCAATACATCAAAATTTCCGGCTCCTTTAACAGCTATGAAACAGCTTCACCTATTCTGACATTACTGGAGACCAAAGAATTTAGTTTCATCTTCAATTTCTTAAATACCTTAGAAGTGGGCAACTATAACCAAGAGATCTTGTACTCCCTGTTATACATCTCGCTGAGCAAGATCGATGCTTCCAATGATCCTCTTTGTAGACCAAAACTAAAGGCAATCTTCCAAGGAAACCTCAGCTACCTCTTTAAGGGCCTCAATAGTACTGTCTTCGATCTGATTGTCCCCGTGGATTGCTCAGATTTCCAGGATGTGTAAGTAAACCTTAGATGTGCACTTTCATCTTCTTGAACCTACAAACTTACACAACTAGCGTCTGACTGATTGTTTCCTAATTCGTGTACTATGTGGTAACCTGGATTTTGTCTGTAATCTGTTTTCCCGCAGTTACCAAGCCGTTGATGAAGTTTATTCAGATTTATCAGAAGAGGTCCACCAATTATTGTTTAACAAAAGATTAGATTTCTTAAATGGAGAATCACTCAAGTCAGGTAAAGATATTATTTTCTGTATACAAATAGAATTTTACAGAATTCCCATTAAAGGGATTGTTGGGTTTAGAAAATCCATTTTCAAATAGCCTATTTAAGAACTGTGAGTTTATAGGGGGGGGGGGGGGGTTGGTCTCTCCCGTTCAGAACCCTCATCCATTAGCCAAGAGCAGAGAACACTTTCAAAGAGAATATCTTGTTCTGGAGGACCCAACATTACCCATGTATTACACAGGTAGTGCATTGATTAGAATGGGCAATGTGCAATGCTTTATTTCCCTTGTGGTGGAACCGCAAAGAGGTATTATCCAAAGTGGACCACGCCAGCGTTGGTTCTCATTTTGTGATGCATATTGAGAACTATTTAATTCATTTAATCTCAATCCTATGTATAGTTGTGGAAGTAGAGGGAGTTTCTGCTTCCTTCCTCCTTTGGTCGCTAAGGTTGGGGTTTTCAAAGAATGGAAAGCCATATGCAGGGTGTAGCTTTCAGTAGGAAAGCAAGACAGGTGCAACTCCTAGATGGATTCCATTCAAGGATCTTTTAGCATCTGAAGGAACTGCCTCTATGAAGAGCAAAATGCAGAAATTTAAGGATGAACATTGTTTCATTTTTCTGTCGGTCTCTCTGAAGTTATGTCTTAATCTCTCTAGTACCTATGACCATAATAAATAATTTCCTATTTATGCAGGATCTGGATGCACATATGGTCTTTCAAGTGCACAGTGGTTGCAGATGAACTTTGGAATGTCTGCCGAGTTCCTTACTTATAGTCAAATGCTGATTCTCAATCCCAACTTCAACGGAGTAAGTTTTTCTTCTTGTATATGTGGCCAAACTTCAGAAACTATGCAGGAAACGGCAAAATCTTGTCTCTTGAAGAGAACCTCTGTCTATATGCCCTATTAAGGCATATGAACATCACATAGGGGATCCCCTGCACGGGTGCATTAACCATGTCTCCTTTTTCTTTATTCCCTAGTATGATGCTCTTGAACTACTCAGTTTAAACCAGACTCTGGATCTTATCATTGATTCCAATCTGCTCACTTCTGAATCTCCAAAAGACTTTGCGATACACATCTCAGCTCTCATCACCGTCTTAAGGGCCAGGGGCTTTGAATACTTAAAAGGATTCATGATACAATTAAGGATTATTCTAATCCAGGTGAGTGGTGTCCTACAGGATAACAAAAAAAAACAAACATATCCAATTGAAATTCAACTATCTTGAGGACTGCCTCTAATACGGTCTTTTTGTCTACTTTCTTCACAGCTGAGAATACAATTTATTGTCAACATTAATGTCCGATACTTATTTTTAGAAGGAGTTTGGGGAATATTGGAAAACCAGTTCATCATGTTCACTAATAATGACTTTTACACGTGGTACAATGAATACTTGTACATCTTCCTGCCATCAATTACCACCAAACAGCTTTCCATTCTGTCCAACACTGTGGTGAAAGATTGCTTCAATTTACAAACTATGTAGGTAGAATTTTTCTTGACCTGGAAATGTTTTATGTAACTGGTTGTAATAGGTTGCAATGGTATCAATGGTCTAAAACAAGGGCTATTATTTTTACTGAACACACCGGGCATAATTTCACATTAAAGCCAATTAAAGACTTGGTAAGGATGTTGTTCGGTATTAATTCCTCACGATTTTCAGGATCTCTGCTTTCTGTCAATCAAAAGGAACCTTTAATATTTAATCCCATTTGATACAAATCTGTCTCAGGTGACAATCACACAAGTGCATGGCTTGTAAGAAGACAGAGCTCTGTGTAGGTAAATGCAACGAGCCCTGCACCTGTGTGTCCATCACCTGACCAGGACATATTTTTGTGCTCTGGTAGTAAATGACTGCATCCAGAGATCTTGAAAACCGTGAAGAATTGTTATAGAAAGTATATTGGAAAATTGTATAACTTTTAATTATATTAAGAATAACTTTTTATAAAGCTAAAATCAGAATACGGACTTCTTGGAGGCCTATCGGGTACTAGGAATTTTATGAAGAGCAGGAAATGGATATTTTTTCTTGTGTTTCTTCTTTAGTGTCGGAGGATTTGACAATGGCTTTGAGTACATGAGCCAAGAAACTAAATCTGATGTTGCCAATTGGATCACAGACACCCTTAGGAATCATACAAGTAGTAAGTGCGCTGATTTTAGCAGACATGTATTTGTGTTACATCAAGTGACCTTAAATAAAACCAAGTTACAGGGAATACTTTATGTATGTAATGTTACTTTCTTTGGATGTCAGTCTGTAGAAGAGAAATTACATTTTTGTTCTCTTTTATCTAATTTTGTAGCTATTTTTTTTTATAATTTTTTTTTTTTAAATCGGCCCTAGGGCTGCGCATATTGGAGACTCACTCCTTTCCAGTACTGTCTGTGCAGCAGAATGTGTGTGCTTTATGGCAGCTGCAATGAATAAGACTTAATAGTCAGAATAGTGTCCAAAGATGAATAGAGTCTCCAAGAAGTCAGGGAATACAGCCCCCTCCCCAGAGACCGGGGAGTGACAGGGTAGCTGCATACAGGGCCTTATCTGTTTGTATAGTATTACTATTCTAGGCCTCCAGAAGTGCAATAGAAAAGGTCATTAAATCCCCAAATCTCCAATGATAATGAGATCACTCTGATTATTATGTCCCAATCTATACAACAAAGCGGAAAAAAAGGGCTACAGAAAGCAGGAAATGACAGCAGTATTTTTGTGTTGTTTTTTTTTATAACTACATACAAAATATATGTGTATAAAATATTTTTATGTTATTTTCTAATTTGTACATTTCCTTGAAATATTATGTGATCATACCTTGAATATCCTGTACTAAATAAAGTCATTTTTAATATTTATTTTTTTCTTTACAGAATGTCTGGGCGATAATTGGTTGACTGTGAACTTCAAACAGTTCAAGGCATTTGTTTCTATTACTGTGATCAAGGAATTGAATCCTAATTTCAGTCTGGTAAGGGTTTCTGACAGATAAAAAGTGTTCAATGACCGCATAATTTGCACAAAAAACTTTCAGGCTGTCTAAAGCTTTATAAAATAATATCAACAGTAAATATTTAAATACATTTTTTTTCAAGGCTTCCTACACTTACCAGAACCATCACTGTCAAATATCGGTCTCCTTTATTAAATTGTTGCCAAACAATTGGCCTTGTTACCTTTAAGAACAAATCAGAGCTTAGATTTTTTTTTTCTTAAACTCATCTGGAAATATATGAAAGCTGCACTGTGATTTTTCTGTTTTTGATTTTTGATAACGAAGGGCCTGTTCACATCAGCGTTGGCTTTCCGTTCCGTGGTTCCGTCTGAGGTTTCCGTCAGGTGAACCCCGCAACGGAAAGTCAAACTGAAACCACAGCTTCCGTTTCAGTCACCTTTAATATCAATGGTGATAGAAACATCGCTAATGGTTTCTGTTCATCACCATTCCGTCAGGTTTCCGTTTTAACGACGGAATCAATAGCGGAGTCAACTCCGCTATTGATTCAGTCAGAAAAACGGAAACCAAATGGAATGGTGATGAATGGAAAACATTAGCAATGTTTCCGTCACCATTGATACCAATAGGGACGGAAACGGAAGCTGTGGTTTCAGTTTGACTCTCCGTTGCGGGGGTTCACCCGACGGAAACCTCAGATGGAACCCCGGAACCAAATGATGTGAACAGGCCCTAAGGCCCATAACTATACACCGGCCATAGCTCAGTTAAATGTTTCCTTTGATCCTACATGGGGCACATTTAGATGACCCATATTTCCAGTTGCTCAGATTAAATGATTGGAGGATAACCACATAGGCAGCCTAGTATTCTGCCATTCCGTTGCCTTATAACATCAGCATATTTTTCATATTCACGCCTCAACGCATAATCACGTACAGTCATGGTGTGGAAAGGCAACCATTCGTGCGTTCTGCCATGCATGTGCGTGATTGAGATCGTGCGGGTACAAAAGATGTGCCGAAAAGATCACCATGGGAGTCCGGCTGTGAATGACAGCTGGGCACCCGTGGCATTGGTTAGGATTGGAGAAACCTCCAATCCTCATAAGTTTACCCCTTAAATGCGGGCTTTAATAGCGAATGCGACATTTAAGTGGTTTGACAGAGGGAGGGGACTACCTCTGTCACCCATCTGCAGCCCACAAACGCAATTGCCGGCGCTGACAGTTTGCCATGGCAGCCGGGGGCCTAACAAAGGCCCCCAGGCCTGCCCTGGCTATATGCCTATTAAGCCGTGCCAGAGGTATGCCGGTTTTACACTGACAGGCAATAATGCTTTGTATACCAAAACATTATATCTGCGATCAGAAAATCCTCTAGTGGGACTAAATAAAAAATTTAAAAATACAAATAAAACAGTTAAATAAAGTTTATTAAAAAAGAAAAAAAGTTTACAGTAAAAATGAAAATAAAGCCACATTTTCCATAAAAAAAAACAACAACACACATATTTGGTATTGCCGCGAGCATAACAACCCCAACAATAAAGTTAACACATTAATTAAACAGCGGGGTTAACGCCGCACAGAAAAACACAAAAAAACAATAGCAAAATTGTTTTACTTTTTCTATTCTGCCCCCCAAATTTTTTAATAAAAGTTAGTTAATAAGTCCCATGTACTCTAAAATAGTACCAATGAAAACTACGTCTCGTCAAGCAAAATACAAGCCCACATACAGCTACAACGACGGAAAAATAAAAAAGTTACGGCACTGGGAATGCGGCGATGCACAAACAAATAATTTTGGTTTCAAAAATTTGTAATTGTGCAAAAGCAGTAAAACAAAAATACATATTTAGCATCAGCGTAAACGTACCGACCCATAGAATACATTTAGCATGTTATTTACACCGCACAGAGAACGGCATAAATTTGAAACGCGAAAAAAAAATGCTGGAATAGCTGTTTTTTGTTTTCAATTCCATCCCAAATTTTTTTTTTATACAAGTTAATCAATATAATATATGCACCCAAAAATGGTGCAATTGAAAAATACAACTCGACCCAAAAAAAACAAAACCACTGTATGGCTATGTCGACATAGACATAAAAAGTTATGACTTTTGGAAGGCGGGGAGAAAAAAAATGAAAACGAATGCTTGGTCATTAAGGCCAAACTAGGCCTGGTCCTTAAGGGGTAGTCTTTCTATTAATGTGTTGTTTCTTTTTTTCTTCAACAGACTGAATCAATACTGGAACTTACTTCAGCCCAGATAGGACAAGCAGTGGTAACCGAAACATCAGCACTCAGCAATGTAACCTTCATAGAATATGTCTTTGAAGTCATCACAAATAGTACAAAGTCCATCGAGAATGTGGCAGCTTTCTGGGACGGTTTTAATATTGCATATGAGAAGGTAAAAATTTTAAGCCATTGTGTTATATGCTTTCCATTCAATTGTTCAAGTGCCATTTCAGAAAACCCGGGCAATCCTTTCTCTGTCCAAAACATTGGTAGTACCTGAAAGCTAGTGATGATAAGTGTGCAAATCATCGTGGGCGATTCCATCCTTTTAAATTGTAGATGTTTTGCTGGCCTTAGAAACCATACAAAACAACAATGGAAAAATATTACAGCAAGCACCCATATCACTATAACCGAGGAGATAGAGCTATAGGTTAGAATGTTGATCCACTATTGTAGCATATGCTGGGGTGCGACAGGTTTACTACAATTTGCCATCAAGCAAAATAACAAACACATCTATAGTTGACAAAAAAGAAAAATCCAAATACTCCCTTTTGATAGGAAAAAGGACTACATTTACAGACTCCCAAAAGGAGACGAAGGAGGTCTCTTTTCCAGGTAAGATGTGGTCTCATCAGCTATTGATCATCAGGTGTCACATGGGGCCCTAAGTTTCTCTTTATGTTCTTTTGCATTGTATCTACATTGGATTTACAGTGATACAATAGAGGGTATTTCTTATTTATACCTTTAGCCAGATTACTGTCATGTCATGTAAAAAGATTTCCTTCCAGCATGAGGGTAGCAGGGAAAAGGCTTGCTAATACCTATGGGCCGATGAGGACCCCATTGCGGTCCCTAAAAAAATCATATGATCTATTTTTTTGTGGATTGATTATTTATTTTCTTTGTATAAAAAAATGTTTGACAGTAACAACAATTATGATGCATATAAGAATATATATAAGGTATCTAGATCCTCAATCAGCCCTGCACCTTCTTGATGCCAAGGAATGTTTTACATATCTCAGATCTTAGCAATTCAAATATTCCAAACGTTTGATCTCACAATAATTATTGGTCAGCTTTTAATCAGTTATTGTTGGCAAACATGCTTTGGGATTGTGTCTTCCTCATAAACAAAGTAATTATCTTATGGAAAGACTAATTTGCAAATATTACAATCAACCTCTGAAAATCAATGCATGCATTATTTATATGGAGTAATCACGTCTTTCTAATAGTATAATTAGCTCTTACTGTCTAACCTGTTTGACTGGGTCTATTGCGGTTAACTTTACAACTAACTGGTATGCTGGGTTTTACTGGGGTTTCACTGGTGAAATATGTTTATAGAAGTATTTAAAACATCAAAACAACTTAATCAAATTAAACTGTATATCAGATATAGACAGAAAATAGCCCCTTAACACCAATCTCTGCGTCTAAGCATTGGTTTAACATTTAACACAAACTTGTCCTGTATTAATCATTAGCTACATAACAAACATGTATAATTTTTAACAAATCCTCATAGAGAAAAATACGTGTATAAACCCAATACATATATTATAGTAGCTTAAGAGGTGGTGGAGGTAAAGTGCCTAGTTCCTATATGGAAACCAAAGATGTAGACCTAAGCATTGAATCCAAAGTGTTCTTTACTGGCCTTCAACTTTCACAACACATACATGCTAACGTCTACATATCTGGTTTCCATACGGTAATAACTTGCAGTTGGACGAGCTTTGCATACAGCCTTCTGACCTTTTTAAAGGGTGAACTTTGATGCTGTTCCTATTTGTGTTTCATCTGTCCACTGCCCGAACTAGATCAGTAGAATATCATAGAAAATACATATGTAAAAAATGGGTTGTACCCTACAAAATAAAGTTTTGGACTTTTAAAAACTCCCCCCAATGGGTTGTCCCATGGGTCATGGCTCAGAAAGATTTACCAGTTGAGAAATGTCTAACTTTAGGGAGTTGCCTTGAAGGGGTTATATAAGATTAATAAAAAAAAAGGGTTCTACAATAAATGCTTGCTGCCATATTTTTCTCAGGCTCCAAACCAGAATATTATAATGTAGTATGCCATAAGTGTCCACTTCATTTTTTGTGATTTCCTGTAGATCCTAACATTGAAAACATCTAACGGGTTACATACAACTGTCCACTTTGCATGCAGTACTACCTATGGGCTCTTGGTGGAACTGGCTACTCTGACTTCTATATTGGCACACATAGATTTTTGAGAAAAATTATTTCTTATTGCCTTTTGATTGTAAAGAAAGGATTGTCTGAGTAACTATGAAAAGGCAGAATAGTCTACAGACTGAAGATGAATTCCCAACTCATGTTCTCTTAAGAAAATACGTATCTGATAAGATTGGAGTTATATAGATGTACACAAATGGACTAGAGTTGGGAATTTTTGTTACATTGTACCTAATAGGAGACCCTTTATAAATGAAGGCACTTGTGTTATGGTGGCTAATCCAATGCTTTTTTGCAAGCTGGCGAGGGGGTATTTCCCTATAAAAATTGGATTTTAACAGTAGCACATACAATATTGCAATGGATTCATTGAAGAGTAATGACATTTTAAAGACTGCTCATATGTGTTAACGCCAACTGAACAGCAACACACGGTGTATACACATATATACACACACACTCATATACTCACACTCATATACTCACACATACATATACACATATAGTAACATACACACATACATACATAGGTTCAAACATTAATACACTAATACTCATACACATGTATAAACACACATGCACACACAAATACATACGCACACACCCTTTTGCGCGCAAACATACCAACACACACATATACTTGCACACACACACATACGTACATATACTAACATATACACATACATACATACATACATACATATGTAGGTACAAACATTAAAACACATACATACACACATACAAATATACACACATACGCAAACACACACAAATACATACGTATATACACTTGTGCGCTCAACTAAACATACCCACAATCGTATACAGATACACACATACACTCACGCATACCTACACACATTTATACATACACTAATACTAACATACATATACACATACATACATATATACACACACAAATACATACCTATACACACTTGCGTGTTTAAACAAGCATACCCACACTCATATACACACGAATACCCACACACATTCATACATACACTAATACATACACACACATATGCACTCACATATACACATACCTACATACATTTTAAATGTGATCAGAAATGTTGTAGACAATCCAGAACATAATGGCTTCTATCTCATTTCTTCGGGAGTCACATGATTACACTTTAGTGAATCTACGCTTGTGTGTGGTTTAGCGTATATCTCGGTGAGACCCCAACCAGCTCATTTCTTAAATGACCAGACAAAATTTCTTATACTTTCAGGTTTGTGAAAAAAAAGAAGTATATTTCCCTCTAAAACATTTTCCCTCTTCTATTTAGGTTGGGGAGTTTACTGATGAGGTGAAATATACAATGTTACAATTGACGGTTGATGAGATCACAGTTGTATTCACCACATTTACGGCAGAAGATTACAAGATTTGGTTTGAGAATAGACTCAGACTGGTTACAACGGTGATTGACAGCACTATACTTGCAGAATTCCCATTGAATGCTGATTGTGACTCCTACAAAGCTTTGTAAGTGATACCTAATAGAAGCGATATCTTACTACTATAAGGATTTTTACGTCTACTACTCATCCTTCACTTATCCATATGTTACAGATCTATTATTGATCAAAAATAGGGAGTCAGGCATCAGAAACAAGATCAAACATTTTAGGAGATTAGTTGTTGCCAGAGTAATACACAAATGGGACAGCTGCCCATAGCACCAAAAACCAAAACGGAGTCCTCCTCTGGATACCGGTTCATTCCACTTCGCACATAAACCCAGTAACTGGAGAGTATTTTTTACTCCCCCATCCCTCAAGCCAAGTCTAATCTCTGCTACTTTCCAACATTGTAGTGACTGAGCGGATCTATGAAAATAAGCAATGTGGCCACCATGACCTGCGTCCCATAACAGTAGGACATACACCCTATGTAGCCACATATCTTATGAGAAGTTCTCACTTCAATATAAAATTTTGTATATGCGGCAGGAAAAGTGTTAGGATATAACGAGATGAATGCAAAAAAATTGGAAGTCACAGATGACTTGATATTGGTAAAGTAGAGTCCCCCGTAGCTAAAGAGGGTGCAGAGGTAGCAGTTGCACAAGGTCCCTGGTGCCTGAAGGATGCGATTGACATGTCAAGTATGAGTTGTGAATGAATTATTTTAAGGTGGATAAATACTTCCTGTCATCTTACAGTGTAAAAGCACTAAGCATAAACTATGAAGAAACTATTTTGACAAGCAAGGTAGATGTCTTCGATTTCTTGACCAACTTTTTGAAAAAAGGTAAGTTTCTCATACTATTCAATTTAAAAACACAAAAAAGGTTAACCCCATTTTCAATCATCCTCATCGTTGCGTTGGTGTTTTAAGATTAATATTTGTTTTCGGTGTATTGCTCCTAGGCACAAAATGCTCTGACACAGAGGTTAACACTGTGAGCTATATCGAGTCTTCCTTTGGAAATTACTCTGTTGATGCAACTTATGAAGAACTCATTGCCTACTACCCTGCATTCAACGCCGTAAGTGTTTATTTATAAGGCTAGCTAGGTTAGATTAAAAACAGTTCATGAGGGAATTCCAAAAATAATTTCCGAAATAAGTTTTTGCCAAAAAAATATGCTAAATCTAGACTTTTTGAATTTGTAAATGGACCTTCGGACTGAAAAAGTGTATATGTTGTAAATACATCAGTATTGCCCTTCCTTTTCAAATGTTTTAATTCTGGAAAAAGCTTCCATTTTATTGGACTTATGGGATATTGTTTCCTAATTTTTTATCTTTTAGTTTGAAGGTGGAGTCTTTGAAAAGTTGACCGATATTCAGATTGGAGACTTGTTGGTTGTGGCCAATGTATTTGAAAGTGAAGAAAACGCTGCTACAGTCTTTACCTACCTGCAGACCCTTTCAGTTGAGCGTGTAGATGTCTGTATGTCCAGGTTCACCGAAACTGCCACCAAGGTAAGTTTCACAACAATACCAGGCCCGGCCTAATATCGAATGGTGCCTTGTGCCGTACCTTCTATGGGTTCCCCCGATATAGTGTACAAATAACCATACCATACAGTGTCTTATTTTTAGTGCCATACAGTATGGTGACAAATACTAGTGCCAAACTTTGACCATATAACACTTACATACAGTTGTCTAAATTACAATTCTATACAGTTCTGCCACCACCATACACTGCAAAATATACTATACAGTGTATAAGTAGCAGTACCACGCAATGCTGAAGTGTATACCATAAGTAGATACAACCTTAAAGGTAGCCGGTCACCATTACTGGGCATCTCTGAGATGTCATATCAAAACTTAACTAACAGATGCCATTATGCCCATTAAATTGACCCCCAAGTAGTAATTGGAGGTTCTGAATAACAACCTCTGCTAGTAATAGGACTCTATATAGTCAGGGCTGCAAGAAAATATGTCACATGATCGATTCGGCTCTGATGAATGGCTGAGCATGAAATAGGGGAGGGGCAAGTAGAATATTTTTCAGCTCAATGACTCATATAGTGGGTACAATTGCGCCCTCTAGTTTTGCATTGATAAAGTATCTATATATGTCTTAATCAGGTCTCGAATATCAAGAATAAACCTAAACGTATGTTCTTCTTTGTTTTTTTACCCTAGAAAAATATTAATATTACCAATACCAAAGTGGGACTGTACATTCTTCAAAGTTATCTAAATATCATAAAGACCCGTATAACGACATACACCGTGACTGAAATCGTACAACTATTCCAATTCAGAATTTACTTTTTCATTAAGTTCTTCACTGTGCAAACTTTGGAAGTGTTTTTCATCAAGGATTGTGATACTCTGGTGGTCATGTAAGTAATTTTATGTGGTGTGGTTTGCCGGTTAGAACTCTTTTATAAAATGATAAAATGGTAACAAATAGAGAGAATAGTCTAATACAACTAGAGGATTGTATATGAAGTCATGTGACCCCACAATTATATTTGTAGTCCCATTAACAAACATATATACATCTCAATCATTACTATGAAACTTTTTTTTAGTCCCACACTACACATTAGTAGCAGATACTCGTCTTTTTTTCTTATTTACTTTTTCCTCAAGAACTCCATTGAGGTGGGACACCTCAAAATTACGTCTACCGTAGACTTGACATACATTGAAGGGAAATCAAAATCCAACACTAAAAGTGGATGAAAGGAGATAGCTATCATGAGGATAAAATGGCAATTGACACCATATTCTGGCTCCATCTGGAAGCTAGCTGGAATATTATTGTTGTATGGAGTTCCCAGAGGTTTTCACCCTGACCCATTAACTTGGCGGTGCTTTTGGGTGGAGTTCTTATTAAATCTAGAAGATATGATTTTAAAAACACTGTTATTTTGCTATTTGTGCATCTTTTTGACCCCTCTGTGATTTTTTTCATTCTTTTTAGTGTGTCTCAAATAAACAAAGGATTCTCTGGCATGTCTTTAGAAACCAAGAAGGAAATCGCATACTGGATTCTTGGTCTTCTCAAGAGCACAACATTGAATGGTAAATGTCATGTCGAACCGGCATGTTGTATTAGTGGAACATTCACAAATTTTATATCGGCTATAGAAACACCTTCCAGACTAATGATCATAAAGATACTATTTGCTCACTGTTTTGTTGATATCTTTCAGGATGTACAAGCATTTCATCGATTTCAAGCGTATGGGTGGAGAGAACATTCCAAAGCTTCTTTCCATTTGTTACCCTGAAGGAGGTGCAAGAAGTTTATACCACATTAGACATAGTAAGTCACTCCATTATAATAATAATAATAAATAGTATGAATATTAAGGGTTAGGTTCGCTTTGGACACCCCCTTAAAAGAGTCTCCCAATGATACATTGATCAGAGGTCACCCGGTGATCAGTTGTAATTTTAAGAGGAACCTGGCAGTAAGTGTCATATTCCTCTGCAATGAGGAATTACACGGTTCCCATTGAAATCGTTTGGCTGTCCATATTATGCATGGATCTCCTGGGTCACCCAGAGCAAGTTACACTCTTTGTAGTCACTCTGGCTAATATATGGGGGTCTAAACGAGGGAACCTCATTTTATAATTCAGAATACCCTAATAGAGTATTTGAAAATGTTTTTTAATTAAATGGGTTAATTGAGAATATGACTATTGAGTACATTATTTTACTCATAAGTGGGTCAATAAGCTTAGTCTACATAGATTTGGATCTGATGGGTATATATATTTAGGTAAAAAATGAATCAACTGAAAATATGATGTATCCTTATCTGATAGCTTACAATCATCAACAACACCAGCATCACCCAGAAGGTTGAGTATCTCATCAGCAACGAAACCGTTTTGCAAAGTGTTGAGAAAACAACAGTCGTGTTGGAATCGATATCTGGATCAGACAATGTTGTATCTGTCAGCGAGTTATACACATTTTTGGCAGAGTTTAATGTTGCTTATGGATCGGTAACTATTCTATTCTTTGCATCTAGTAACAAATTCACCATAAGACCATCATAATAAATGTCTTCCGGAGTAACACCAAGATCTTTCTTTTGTAGCTCAATGTCAAATACATGACATCTGAGGTGAGGCAGGAAGCCATGACTTTCCTCTTTACAAGCTTCATCACAAATCTGAACTTTTTGACAACGGAGGAGATTTCACAGTTTGAGACACAGTTCCAGTACTTCCTTTCGGGTATTAGTGTGGATGCCGTAAAAAAAATCCCATTGACCATTGGCTGCGATGTGTTTGAAGCAATGTGAGTATCAGTCAATATCTATATTATGGTTCTTTAGGTTAAGAAAATAGTCTTGCAAAATGAGTACCATCAGGGCAGGCTTTATGCTGGATGGTACTCTGCGTTACTTCCTGTCGGTGCCACCTATATGGCGTACATATAGGGGGTAAATTACCATACAGTGCCTAATTATAAGTGCCATGTGGTTAAGTGCCCAAATGACGGTGCCAAATAACAATTACATATAGTTGCCTGAATAACACTGCTAGATAGTGCCGCCAGCACCATGTACAATCCCTAAGTAGCACCATACAGTGCTCAGAGGATTCCCATTGCTTTTTTCTTCTACTGTTTTCCTACAACTTTTCACAACTGACTCTAAATTGTATAGATTTCTCAAGATTTGTGACATCTTTGAGGATATTCACTGCAAACACAGAAATTTAAGTTACGGGTAGAAGGGACAGAATGTTTTTGGCACTTTGTTTCAAAAATTGACCATTTAAATCAGCCTTGACTTGCTTGTCCAGATAAGTGAATGACGCCAAAACACATGAAGCAGTAGGTAAAATAATGGTACAACTCATTGTTTATCTTGTTCCTCAGCTTTTCGGCATTCAGCAGTGTTTTGAGCCAGTTGTCGGAGGAAGTCGCCAAGTTTATTTTTGAAACGATAATGAATTATCTACAAGCCCAATTCAACGGCTCATCAGGTGACTTAATCTAACTACACTATGAACTAAAATATCTGCTTGAATAAATACAAATATCTGAACTTAACAATTTTCTTCATGATCCTATAGATGTCTGCGGAGGCCTGTACACCGACAGCACAACCTATGTGCAGAATGTGTTCTTCGGCTTCTTGAAATATGCAAAATCCTATCAGATCGAACTATATTATAAAGAATTCAATGTGGTAGGTCTACTATCTAACTCTACATATATAGAACATACCTGAGCTCATCATTATTCATTTGGCTCCAACAGCCTCAAATTGTAGCCTTCGATTAACATAACGCCGTAATTGATGTCAATTCAGTGGCCAGCGTGGATTATTAAATTGTGAATTTTATCTTCCAATTCTTGTGTCTACCAGTATGACGTCCTACACCTGCTTAGTGGTCAACAACTGGGTAACCTGTTCATAAACAGCACGGCTATAACTAAACAGTTAGAAGCAGGCCAGATTCTGGTGGAACTTGGGAAACGTGAATACTCAGATGTCTCTACCTTCATGTCTGAGTGTACAATGGTGGCCAAAGAGGTAAGATTTTATATATAATTGTGGTATAGGTCAAATATCATTTCAGTGCCTGACTGAACGATTAAAATAATCTTTACTGGTATAATACATAAAATTGGTCTCTATAGCCAACTATCCCTTTCAGGCTGAGATAGGGTGGTCAAAGAATAGAATAGGGTTGAAGAAATTAGCCTTGACGCTATTTGCTTTATGTCTGTTCATACATTATGTAAATGTACCAGACATATGAGGTCTCCTATCACTAGTATTGTTAAACATCCAGTGAAACCTCTTTGAGACAGACACTCAAAATTGCAGTGAAATAAGATCTTCAAGAGGGATGGTCTTCTCAAAGAAGAAAACCAAGGTTCCAAATTTACCCGTCAAAGAAAAATCTGGACTCAATCAGAAGTCGTTTTCTAAACGTAGAAGGTCGATATACATAGGATACAAGGGAAATGAAACCCGTCTCAGAAAACTCTGGTCTTGATCAGTGAGGGTCTTTTCAAGGAAGGGGGCAATGTACATAGGATAAAAGAAAGATTAAAAAAAAAAAACGCCACTATCAGTGGTGGTCTTCGTAAAGATTTTGGAACGGTTTCACTTTATATATTACATTACTATATAGCTCAACACTTGGAAAACCTGCTTGTCCCTTCCTGTGTCTCTTTAGCAGATATACCATAAAACAACATAATATTCTTTTCTTTTTTGCTATTTCTTCTCTAGAAAAACATTGCGACATTGCCAAATGCAAACATCGAGTCTTTGTTATATCAGACAGTCTGGGAAATAGTAGTTACAAATCTGAAATCTGAAAAAGACTACTCATTCTGGTTTGGCGAAAACTTACAACTTATTATCTCCAGCGTGTCTACTTCCGATATTTCTGCCCTCTCAGTCAATATTGACTGCAGTTCTCAAAGCTTCGTGTAAGTTTTTGCCACTGTCTACACTACATGAAATACATTTTGTATAATTCAATATTCAGGAATTCAATTAGACAATACACAACGTGTATACTTCTTTAGAGAATAGTCCAAAACTGGACTTAAAGGACATTTTTGATTATGCATTATAAGGATGTTTGTTTTTCCTTATGTAGGGTTAAGTCTTTTAGTAAAGAATTTGATAAACTGGACGATGACCAAAAGAACTCTGTGTTTGGAAGAATTCAAGATTTTAATAAAGGAGTGAAAAATAGCCAAGGTAATATATTAAAATCACGCAGTTAATACGCATTTTACATTGGAACCAGCTGCCATTTCCCCATGACGGTCAATGGTTTCGGCCAACGTACCCACAATTGGAATAAAATCTATCCATAATAGAACTGTTTCCTGTACTCCAGGAGGCAGGACATTATATTTAGAACCATGTTACACTACACACCTTCCTTAAAGTGTAACCAAACCTTCAACAAACTTGTCGATGTACTGAGACCCCCACCGATCGCTAGAACGAAGCAGCAGAAGCGGTCGGTTGGGAGCTGAGCCGCTTAGTTTCTAGTATTTTTTTTTTTGGAAAGCAGATGCAGCGGTGTACGGGACAATAGACTTTCTATTGAGTTCGTACACTGTTACCTCGGCTTTCCGAGAAAAGCAAATCAGTAACCAAGCAGCTGAGCGCTCACACGGGCAGTTATGTCGCTTCGTTCTAGCGATTGGTGGGGGTCTCCGTGCTCGGACCCCCACCAATCAAAAAAGCTTCTGACATGTTACTATGACATGTCAGAAGTTTGTTGAAAGTTTAGTTACACTTTAAACAACATTTTTTAAAAAATTTGCAAATTTCCTGCTACTTAGAATTTCTTGAAAAATATATTTCTCAGGATCTGCTTGTGGGACAGAATCTGGAAGCAGCAGTGAATGGGTAGAGGTATTCTATGGACCTTTCGTTGGGTACGCTACACTTGCGGAATTACAGGAAGTCAATGCCAACTTCAGTGCGGTAAAGGCCTTTATATTTATGTAATGCATAAAATAATTGTGGTCTATTCCAAAATTGCTGTTTTTTTTCTAACTGTACCAAGACCCCTTTCTAACCCCTTTAGATGTGGCTATATATAATTTCAATGAAGCTGAACACCGTCAAATAACAATACATGTATTAATATGATTTGTACTTTAGTCCGCAGCTCTTAATGTAATATCTGGTGCGCAAGTTGCAGACTTCGCTATTAGTTCAGGAGCACTGAAGAGTGAGGAGGAAATTCTTACCATCTATGAAAGCCTGGTGACAACAGTGAAAGTGCAAGCGTTTTTGGAGCAACTAAATGCAGTCGCTGAGGTAGGTTTTTAAAAAACCAAAATAATTCAGGAAACCAGATATTAGAAATGACTGATGAACGATGCAAAAAAAAAAAAAACAAACCATAGAAAGTTGAGTTCAATTAGTTGAATTAAAGAGGATGTCCACTTTTCACAATACCTCTTTGTTAAAGGGGCCACAATAAACTGATTACAGGATGTCCCACTGCTTAGACCCTCAGTGTTCAGATGTAATCTGTGGGGTAATCTGGCGGCAAATGTTCAATTTCCCTGCAGCACCACCATAGGGAATGTGAAGTATTGCATCGTTCATGTTAAATTTGCACGGTCTTTTGATTATGGTGGAGTTAGTTTGGTAGGTTCCAAAATGACCCATGTGGTGAGGTGACAACACCATGAAATATTTTATTGGGTGTCCTAAGTTTTCTACAATCATGTTCATCGTATTGCAGGTGGAGCTGAAAACCAGTTCAGTTGTGGAAGTGATCACATCAAAAACTTTTGAGATAATCTCCAAAGACTTCAGCACTTTCCAACAAGAGGATTGGAGAATATGGACCCAGGTGACATTGAGGAATATCCTCTATGCGGTCAATGAAACCGAAATCAATCTTATTCCATTCCCATTGTCCTGTGCATCTTATGAGGAAGTGTGAGTATCTATTAATCGTCACTGTTAAATATATTTAAAAAGTTCCAGAGAAATTCGGCTTTTGAGAAGGTTCTTTTTTTTACCACTGTCTATAATCATCGATTCGTCTTAAATAGAATCAAAAATTAATATTTCATTCGAGGAAATCAAGGAATAGTTAAAGGGGTTGTATGAGGTTAGAAGAAAGGGTCTATTTTTACCCATAGAAACAGCACCACTCTTGCCCATAGGCTGTATCTGGTATTGTAACTCATTCAAGTCAATGGAGTTGAGTTGCAATACCAGATAAAGCCTTTAGCCAAGGGGGTGCTATTTCTGGTACAAAAAGTAAAAGTAGACCCTTTTTCTAACCATTTACAACCCCTTTATGGATAACGTAGCTGCTGTACTTTCCTTTGACTTCTTATGTCTGGAAATTATGCTAAAACTTCAGAATAAATCAATATTGTAATTAACCATGTGGAAAAAGTAAACTTAGGACGCCAAATACCTAATTCCCATGATTAGCTGTTTTGTAGTTTGCATTAATCCTTTTATGTTGTTTTCAACAGGTAAATTATTACATTTTGTTTTTTTCTCACAGAGTAAAGGGCTTCAATAACGCCTTTGATGACATGAAAGAGGAAACACGAAAAGCCGTATACAACAACTGTATGAAAAGTCAGTTCAGTAGTGCTCCCGCTCAGTCTGGTGAGTCTATGGGCCATTCTATGATACAATGTTATTTCTCTAGTCTACAATGTTGCAATTTGCAGCTATGGACTATAAAGGTAAAAACACATCATAGGGCCTGTTCACATCAGCGTTCGCTTTCCGTTGATGGGATCCGTGGAAGATTTCCGTCGGAGGAACCCATCAACGGAAAGGCAAACGGAAACCATTAGCAAAGGAAGCATCAATGGTAATGCAAACAGAAGCTATGGTTTCCGTTTGCCTTTCCGTTGATGGGTTCCTCCGACGGAAAGCTCAGACGGAGGAACCCATCAACAGAGAGTGAACGCTGATGTGAACAACGCCTATCATGTGTGATGTCACATAACCTCACTCCTCTAGAATCCCCCAATTTAGGATAGATAGATAGATAGATAGATAGATAGATAGATAGATAGATAGATAGATAGATAGATAGATAGATAGATAGATAGATAGATAGATAGATAGATAGATAGATAGACCATAGTAGATAGATAGATAGATAGATAGATAGATAGATAGATAGATAGATAGATAGATAGATATGAGATAGATAGATAGATAGATAGATAGATAGATAGATAGATAGATAGATAGATAGATAGATAGATAGATAGATAGATAGATAGATAGATAGATAGATAGATAGATAGACCATAGTAGATAGATAGACCATAGTAGATAGATAGATAGATAGATAGATAGAGATAGATAGATAGATAGATAGATAGATAGATAGATAGATAGATAGATAGATAGATAGATAGATAGATAGATAGATAGATAGATAGATAGATAGATAGATAGATAGAAATTGAAAAATGGCTGCTCATTTTTCGATTTGTATGTACCTGGAACTTGGTCTGTTCCTCAGAGCTTGCACCCACACGCTGCCACTGCTGCCTGACTCTGTATATGCCTAGATAGATAGATAGATAGATATGAGATAGATGGATAGATAGATAGATAGATAGATAGATAGATAGATAGATAGATAGATAGATAGATAGATAGATAGATAGATAGATAGATAGACCATAGTAGATAGATAGATAGATAGATAGATAGATAGATAGATAGATAGATAGATAGATAGATAGATAGATAGATAGATAGATAGATAGATAGATAGATAGATAGATAGATAGATAGTAGATAGATAGATATGAGATAGATAGATAGATAGATAGATAGATAGATAGATAGATAGATAGATAGATAGATAGATAGATAGATAGATAGATAGATAGATAGATAGATAGACCATAGTAGATAGATAGACCATAGTAGATAGATAGATAGATAGATAGATAGATAGATAGAGAGAGAGAGAGAGAGAGAGATAGATAGATAGATAGATAGATAGATAGATAGATAGATAGATAGATAGATAGATAGATAGATAGATAGATAGATAGATAGATAGAAATTGAAAAATGGCTGCTCATTTTTCGATTTGTATGTACCTGGAACTTGGTCTGTTCCTCAGAGCTTGCACCCACACGATGCCACTGCTGCCTGACTCTGTATATGCCTAGATAGATAGATAGATATGAGATAGATGGATAGATAGATAGATAGATAGATAGATAGATAGATAGATAGATAGATAGATAGATAGATAGATAGATAGATAGATAGATAGATAGATAGATCGATCGATCGATCGATACATAAATAAATCATAGAAACACCTCCACCATTATAACTTGGCATTAATGCATTATACGTGATTGAAATGATATGTTTCAGGTGTGCGTTGTGGGACTCAAACACAGAGATCTCAGGAAT
The DNA here is from genome assembly GCF_050947455.1 of Rhinoderma darwinii. Lineage (NCBI taxonomy): Eukaryota > Metazoa > Chordata > Amphibia > Anura > Rhinodermatidae > Rhinoderma > Rhinoderma darwinii. The sequence continues at coordinate 136,955,838 of NC_134692.1, read as the reverse complement.
GGTTGGATATCAACTTTGGCAAGTTTTCCATATATGGAGATATTACTGAATTTGCAGAATGGAATATAAACTTTAAGAGTGTAAGTCCGTTTCGTCAGCAACCCGTCTACCTACCTCACATTCTCACGTGTCTATTAGATGCTATAAGTTGCTCTTACCTTCTTCTAGACGGAAGTAATTGAAACTTTGAACCCTGGCCAACTGGCAGAAGTAGCTGTAGCGTTCATCGAGAAAGAAGAAGTGGCTTGCCAGATTGCGGGCAGAGTGCAGACGTTTCAGGTTGAAGAAGCATACTCCTTCCTTGACAATTTCTACGTGTCCTTTCAGAAGGTAAAATGATCTTTATTATCTTGAAGAACCTTAAAAAACATCTCTCCTGAGACACATCCTAATCGATTCTTCAGTTGAGCCAGCTGATTTCCATGACATGTTATACAAGGTGTTGTGTCTTTTAACACTTACTTGTTGTTTATGCGTTGCAGACAAGCAAGACAAAGATTTCAAACATAGAAATTGGCTACAAGTTGCTTTCTGCATCAATCACCGCTATCAAGTCTGCGTTTGCCTCCTACACCACCAGTGATTGGGAAGCTCTGTTCTTAAAGCTACAACCTTTCATGTTCAGCATTGATGACGCACAACTGACGAACCTCTTGGCTTCTGCTGACTGCAATGCTTATCCTGTTGTGTAAGTAAGAACTAAACCTGTTAATTGAGGACACTAAATGATACATCTAGACTCCTTTACCAATGGCTTTACCATAAAATTGCATTATTTCTAAAAAAAACAAAAAAACAGCCAACAAACCCAATGACTCCATTGGGTGGTTAAAGTCTTTGTTCAACATTTTCTACTTTGTGACGTATACATTTTCCTACTTTGTAACATATATACAATCATATTACATGTAGAGAATAGAAAGTTGTCCTGTGGAGTGAACCCAAGGTTACCTCCTACGATAGATACCAGAAGGACAACGTATGCCACCACGCACATGTTTTCACTAAACTGTATAGACCATATTATGTAGAATTTCTCATTCTAGAGTGGTATAAAATTAGGGAACTACCCCAATATCTCAACCCAAAATTAGATTGGGGATTCATCAAACAAGGCAAATAAAAAATTGGAAAGGTGTAATTTTCAGCTTAATGCTGGAGCTCCACAAAGATTTGGCCGCCCGTGGTAAAATCATGGCACTAACGTTGTACACAACCTCAAGGTTACAATTTGAGAGAAAAGTTGTAGACGACTGAAAGAATTCCGACCACGTGTGGCAATTGCCAGAACATTGAGGTCACACGTGACTCGTAGTAATGCCATAATTGTACCACGATTTGAAGGCAACCATCTGCCCGAGCCTGTTGGTATTCATGGTGTATATGTATCTTCTTAATTTCTGTGCCTGGAATTAGTTCTTTATTTTATATTTTTTATATTTTTAATTTAGCGTTACAAATCTGAACTCGGTATTTGATGATCTTTCCACCGACACCCGTCAGAGCCTATATGGAGTCTTACAAGGCTTCCTCAAGAAGCAGTCATCATCCGCAGGTAAGGTTTATGTGAAACTGAAGCAAAAATTCAGTACACTGCCCTAGCCCTGAATCTAAATAACCAAGGCAGAGTGGCACCTCCAAGCACTCATGCGCCGCCAGACCCCACCAGCTACGCCCCTGAAGTATACATATAGACTGTAAATGATTAACTTCAAATAACAAACTATCCCACATTTACAGGTGCCTGCCCCGTGAGTGGAGAAAGCAGCACTGCCAGCGTTTCCAGACTTTTTGGAAGATTCACATCATTTGTATCTTATGCAGATTTATCTAGCTCAATTGTCAACTTCGATGGGGTAAGTTTACTTTGCTTTTTTGCAAAGTTGCCATCTTTTATTTTATAGAAATTATTCTTAGTATCCTTTTAGAAAAGTATTTAAAGTAACAAATGTATGGCTCATAGACAGTGGAGGGAGGGTGCTTAATCTGGTAGGAGGAGCTGAGCACACTTAGTCTTCAACTGCAGACAGAGCAGTGGTGGAGGGCTCTTGATGCAGCCAGTTGCCTTACAGCCAGACCAAGGTTTGTGAGAAGGGGGAGGGGGAGAAATGACTGATCTTTTGGGACTCATTTCGAGGAGTTCCTTATATTTTTCTCGCAGTACAATTGAAATGAGTCAGGATCAGTGAACAGGAGGAAATTAAGGGAGGACTTGCTGGTAGTAGCTAGAAGAAGGAGGCCTCACCTAAGGTTGACCCATAGCTCCTTCTTTATAGGCACATGGTGTAAGGGGCCAAGGGTCTTCTCTCTAAGGGATGAGAACAGAGGGATAGTAGGGTTAAGAATACCAGACTCTCCTCTCTAGTAGTGGCATTAAACTTTTTGGACAAAATTTGGCATAAACTGAGATATTCCAAGACCCTTAGGTTACTTTGCCATCTTTCTCTACGGTACCCAGAGATGGAAAATTCTTCAATTCTGTGATGTTTTATCTGTTTGCAGCTGTCAGCAATTAATTTACTGTCACCTGACCAGAAAGCCAACCTTGCTTTTACTGGAGACATACTCACTGATGCCACCAAAGCCCAAGTTGTCATCGACAGTGTAAACACTTTGTCATTTAGCCAGTTAGATATTTTCCTGTCCAGTTTCCAGGCCATCGGAGAACAGGTAAGGACTTAGCATTATGTCATATCAATCAATTTCAAATATATATCTGTCTTTCTAATATATTTTTATCTATCTATCTATCTATCTATCTATCTATCTCATATCTATCTATCTATCTATCTATCTATCTATCTATCTATCTATCTATCTATCTATCTATCTATCTATCTATCTATCTATCTATCTATCTATCTATCTATCTCATATCTATCTATCTATCTATCTATCTATCTATCTATCTATCTATCTATCTATCTATCTATCTAACTAACTAAATTATTTGTGTAGAATGTATAAATAATATTCACTAATTTTTACATGTAATTCTCAATAGTTTTTTCTTTTTCTTTCTACAGAAAAACATAGCCTCCTTACCGAATGCCGGAATCCAAAGCTCTATGTTCAGTGCTATTTATGGAATAGTCTCGAAGCAGTTTTCTTCATTTTCTAATGAGCAATGGAGCAATTACTGGAAGTTCAAATTCAACCTCTTCTTATCGAGAATCACTCAAAGCCAAATTCTTCTGATACCTGAGAACATTAACTGTAACGCCTTCCAATCTGTGTAAGAAAAATATATATATATTGTCTACCACATTTTATACAGTGAAAATATACAGTGAAAATTCTCCTAAAGACCACCTAAAAATCACCTCCATTTATATTCGCCCTCTTCTTTTAGAGGACCACCCCTAAGAAGGGTGCAATTTTGGGTGGTCGTCTCAAAAAGTCTTAACTGTATAAGCAACTTACCGTCATGCTAAATGCTTAAACAGTTAACTAATGTACTAGAACATACAATTACCCTATAATTGTAGGCAAGTTGGTCTTATATCTTTGGTTTCACATGTACAAAATGGCTTTAGAAACTCCGCCACTCTTGTCCATGGGCTGTCAATGGTATTGCAGCTAAGCCCTATTTAGGTGATTGGGACTAAGCTGCAATACCAGAAACAGACTATGGACAGCAGTGGTGCTGTAAAGCAGACCCGTTATTGTAAGGCTTCGTTCACATCTGTGTCAGAGCTCCGCTCATGGGTTCTGTCGGACCTTTCCGTCAAGGGAACTTATGAACGGAAACCCAAACTGAAATAAACGAAAACCATAGCTTTCCGTTTGGATTAACCTAATTTCAATGGTAACGAATTTGTTGCAAATGGTTTCTGTTTGTCACCGTTCTGCAAGGTTTCCGTTGTTTTGAAGGAATCAATAGCGTACCATTGAAATTAGTATAACGATCCTCAGTCCTATGGAAAGCCATAGATAACACATTGTATATGTGACATCTTATATGGAATTGTCTGGTTATTGATGTTAGAAATGTATTTGCTTCTTCTTCCCATATGCAGAATTTCCGGCTGTAGCGGCCATTACAACAGCCTATCTGAACCTGTGCAAAGATCAATCTATGAGAAAGCAAAGTCCTACCTCACTAGTAACCAACCAATCAGTGGTAAGAAGTCGTATAGTCCCCTATATGTTTTCACACCATTTGTCCACCTAGGTGATTTCTTAAAACTTACTTTATTTCTATATTCTTAGGACCAGCATGTCCTGCAAGTTCAGCAAACAGCGGTGGATGGCTTGATGCCAATTTTGGGTTATTTAGTGAATTTGCCAGCGTTGATGAGATTAAAGCCCTATTCCCAGGCTTTAGTTTTGTAAGTATCTTTTAGACTATGACATATGACATAAATAGATACATATGAGATGGACACATAGATAGATAAAAATAGATAAAAATAGATAGCTAGACATGAGGTAAATATAAAGATATATATAATATAGGTAGATAGATAGATAGATAGATAGATAGATAGATAGATAGATAGATAGATAGATAGATAGATAGATAGATAGATAGATAGATAGATAGACAAAAATAGATGGATAGATAGATAGATAGATAGATAGATAGATAGATAGATAGATAGATAGATAGATAGATAGATAGATAGATAGATAGATAGATAGATAGATAGATAGATAGATAGATAGATAGATAGATAGATAGATAGACAAAAATAGATGGTAGATAGATAGATAGATAGATAGATAGATAGATAGATAGATAGATAGATAGATAGATAGATAGATAGATAGATAGATAGATAGATAGATAGATAGATATGAGATAGATAGATAGATAGATAGATAGATAGATAGACAAAAATAGATGGATAGATGATAGATAGATAGATAGATAGATAGATAGATAGATAGATAGATAGATAGATAGATAGATAGATAGATAGATAGATAGATAGATAGATAGATAGATAGATAAAAATAGATGGCTAGATAGATAGATAGATAGATAGAAGTTTCTTATTTACACTAACGAGAAAATATATTACTTCCGTTCCTATTTAGACTGATGCAGTCTCGTTCCTTACTGCTGATCAGCTGGGTTACTATGTGGCCACTGTTGAAGTCCTGTCAGACAAGGACAAGATTTCAAAGGTCATGAGTGGAATAACTGGCGCGAATATTGGAGAATTTATTGATGCATTTAATCTCGGAGCCACCAAGGTAAACAGGATTTTTTTTTAAATAATGTATCTTCCTACTGTAGGTTCCCCGAGCAACATTTGTTATTCTTTGCATATAAAACTATGAAGGAATGACTGTAAGGTAATAGCTTCTGTCTCCTGGTTTTCTTTTACAGCTTGGAATCACACAAATTAGCAACATACAGGTCAAAAAATTCTTTTTGGGAGAAATTTTCTGTAAGCTCGGGTCCATCTTGTCAACATTTACAGCCACTGATTATGCCACCTGGTTCCAAGGAAGACTCACACTTTTTATCTCCTCAATTGATGCCAAAAGCCTTGGATTCATATCAACTGATATCACCTGTGACTCTCTCGCAGCCATGTAAGAAGAAAACTTCCTTTAATTCTAATTGTGCCTTTTTGTATAACATGCAGCAAGCTGACCTGTCTTCTGTACCCAACAGCATGGGGCCTTTAATTCAAGCCCAAAACCCTGAGAACCCCGAGGCTATATACAGCTTTGCCGAATCGGTTCTAGAGACTCAAAAAACATCCACAGGTGAGTCAAAATGTTCAATGACTGTTTTCCTATAGCAACGATCTCAACCTGTGGCTCTACAGCCATTGCAAGACTACAACTCCCAACGTGCCCTGACAGTCCCAGAGAGTTGTAGTCTACCAACCGCAGGTTGGAGACCACTGGTCTAAAGTATATAACTAGTCAGTAAGGTTTCAGTTTCTTAATCTCTTCAGAATATTTTTGAAATATTGTTTTCTGTCCTTTCAGACCTTTTCTTGATCTGATATATAAAACAAAACCCTTAACTAAAGTGATGTTTAATTATTGTGACTAGGTGTTGCCTGCACAAGTGCTGATCTGACCTCAAAGTCATGGACAATGAAATACCTCGGGCAGTACATTTCTCAAGCATCATGGAGCAAGATTACTTATTTGTACCCAGGCTTCCAAGCGGTGAGTAATGGTTTTTCTGACTTGAGTTCCTTTTCAATACTTAACCTCAGCCTCCTGCGGATGTATTATTTCACTCCACTCTATGGTCTTTCGTATTGGTCCCCTCATTAGTCTTCTCCTTCTCTTCAATCTCTCCCCTTCTGCTACTTGCTCTATACTTTCTCAGCTCTATCCTATCAGCCGGCCATACACAGAAAGACTTTACAGAAAATGTTACAAAAATGTTACAAAAATTTTACAAAAATTTTACAAAAATGTTACATCGAGAGCCACAGGTTGGAGACCATTACTCCCTACTTTACTTCTTGCTACATTCTCGTCTGGTAGACATTAACCACAAATTCCTACCTAGGTAATGCATTGGGTAAGATGTCTCCTGAACAAATGAATGTCTTCAAATAATTTTATTTTTGTTTTCTTTTTCTAGGTGGAAGTTGTCGATCTATTGACTGATACACAGTTGGCCGCTGCATCTTCCAGTAACATTCAGAATTCCGGAGTAATAAGTTCTTTGGTGTTCTCATACAGTGGCAACTTGGACGGTCTCTTAGTCTACATGGGCACAATAAAAAACACCTATTTAACGGTAAGATTCAAAACACAACAATAACACAATTATCAAAAATGTGCTTTCATCTTTGGTTCAGCAATGCAGCCATTTCACGTTTCAATCGGGGAATCATGAGATCCACACACCTGGTATTACATTAACGGCTTATTCACACAAATGTTGTATAAGTCCGTGTGATGGCCGTTAAAACGACGGCTGTCACACAGACACATGTATTTCAATGGGGCCATTCAGACGGCCGTTGTGTGAAGATTCCGTTGAAAAATAGGGCATGTCTTATTCTCTTCCGTTTTCACGGAACCCTCGATAGACTCAAGTCTATGAGGGACCCATGAAACTGGTCTGACACGTGTGCAACTCGGACGTGAGAAACTGATGTTTCTCCGGCCTAAGAGATATTCCAACTACCATTGGTGACAACTACTCTGAATTATAGGACGAATGGGAAAATGGGGGATGCAGCTGCAGCAATATCGTTCCCTAAGTGCCTGTGTGCTGTGAGAGGGGAAGGAGGAGCAATAGGGGGAGACATCTGATTGGTCATCGCACAAAGCACAGCTCTTATTTAACACCAAGAAGATCCCACCCACTCAGCAGGGATTTACATTTAAATAAACCAGCAGAGGGAAGGACAAAAAGCTAAAATCTGCAGGTTACCCACAACATTTCTGGTTGTACTACATCTAACACATATCTAGAATTTTCTAAGGAGGGATTTGAATTTATTTTTTTAAAGGATAGATATGTTTTAAGGAATAATGTTATCAAGGTCCTTTTTTAAGTGATTAATCAAATACCAAGATGAGGATAGAGAAATAGACTATTACCCCTCCCCCACTATTATGTTTTAGTTTATTATGAGTATTAGATTATCTTCAATATTTTATTTTGTTTTCTTAAACCTTTTCAGAATCCAGCAATTTTTTCAAACTCCAAACTGAAAGAAAGCTTTCTGATGAGCATTGCAAGTATTGTATTTCCGAATTTCGTTACTTTCAACTTGCAACTGACGGGAGAGTGGCTGACAACAATGGATTTTCTGCTTCCAAGCGTCAATGCCACCATTTTGGAGCTAATTCCACTGGAAATCTCATGTGAACAATATCAAGAAATGTAAGTAGAGGAACACACTGTATCTCCACCTATGTCTTTTACCTAAAAACGGATATCACATGAGGCCAGGGACATGATGCTTAATAACTTTTCCAAGATTGTATAATGGGGGCTGTAGTTCCCATCCATGCAGATATTCTATCTCCTGGGGTCCATAAAGCTGCTTTGGTTAGTTGAATAACATAGTAAGGTTGAAAACGACCATATGGTTAAACTTACTATTCTACAGTGTTAATCCAGAAGAAGTCGAAACTATCCTTGATAAGGGATTGGCCAATTGTCCTCATCAACAAATTAAACTAAAACTCATTAATTTAAATGAATGCAACCAGAAAGGGGTCTACACAGAAATCATAGGGCACCATAGCAAAACTCAGACTTGGCCCCTCCACCTACTGAGAGCTCCTCCAAAATTACTTTGCCATTTATTAAAGTCAATATCCACTATCTAATAATGAAATTCGATCAGTAATTTCAGAATATTTCTGTATAGGGGAGCTCTCTTTCTTTCTAACTTAATAAATTATATAATTCTGGGTGCTTGCAGCCACCACTAGGGGTCGCTAGCTGCCTATGAATTTATACAAACTGGTATTGAACTCAATGGGAGTTGTGTAACTCTGTATGCAGTGAACTGCCCCTAGTGGAGGCTGCAAGTAGCTGCTATGACACCATCACAGCAAGCAAAGGGAGCAGTTCAGTGTCGGGAACCCTCACTTCATGGGCTTTATAACAGTAGAGCCATCTGCCTCTATGGTAGCTATATTATAATCTAGATACGATTAATTAACCATAAGATCATCCATAGTGTGACTGTTTTTACAGTAAAGAAGCATTGCTAGACCTGATCATAGCGCTAGACTATCTGGAGTAGGCTTCGTGGATTTAGCACCACCCAGACTCTATTGTTTATGCCAAAGGGAGGGTGAAACTGAAGAGAATTAAAAGGGAATCTAATAAAGGATACAATACAGTATTAGTTAAGATCTAGGAATAATCCGCTGGTGAAAAAAGTGCATAATAGGGTCTTGAAAACAGTCGCTGTTGGTGGACGCCATATTTATGTAGCAGTTGCTTCGTTTTTACAATATGGTGATTATTATATTTTCTAACACTATGTCTTGTCTTGCAGTGTGACCAGCTTTGATTCTGTATTTACTCTTCTAACATCTGCAAAGAAGCAAGATATTGGAGTCTTCCAGAAAAGCTTTTTGTTGAATCAATATACAAAATATAGTAAGTAGCACTTGGTAACATATGAAGGCGAGCGCTATTCCGTACTAAAGTCAGCAAGATAGAGCAGACTTTCAAGGGATTGTCTCGTCAAAGACATCACCTTTGAGAATGGAAACCGCTGTGGTGATACACTGATTGCCAAGGGTCCGGCTTCTGGCACCCCCAGCGAACCAGGGCGTGTACTATTTCATGCTCGAGTCCACCAGATTGGGAGCTGCTCTAACAGAGCGGCTGTCTGTTCCAGCTCAAAGAGGTGGATCCGAGCATAGGAAACCCCCTTTATGACATTTAAAAGCCCCATTATAAGACAAGTGGAATTGATTTACAGTGCAAGAGCCACTTCTTAGTTTTCATCATATCCAAGGTGTTTTGTTGGGGGATGGGTGAACTTAAGAGAGTTAAAGAGGTTTTCCGGTTTCAGGAAATTAATGTTATTTTTCGTATAATTAAAAGTTGTACAATTTTGCAAATATACTTTCTCTATGAATTCCTCACGGTTTTCAAGATCTCTGCTTGTTGTCATTCAATAGGAGCAGTCAGTGTTTACTTCCAGTTGATCAAATTCTGTATATGGTCATGTGATGGACACACAGGTGCTGGGATTGTTAGTAGACACAGCTCTGATACACATAATGTGACTGTAATGAGCTGTTCTCCTGTGTGTCCATCCCATAACCCTGGACCGATTTGTATCCACTGGAAGTAAACAATGAATTGATTTGCTGAAACCGGTATTGTCCCCCTTAAGAATAATTAATACTTCCCAAAAGGCACTGATTCCCCTTGCGGAGAGCAGGCCTGTAGGCATTCTGTAGAGCAATGCTCCTTGGGAAAAAAATATGTAAATCGCTTTCCTGTCTTCGAAGAAAACTCTAGGTGGCTATCCTGTAAGTCAATGTCCGACCTAAAAAGGTTAAAAAGCCTTGTTGCTATTTAATAGAAGTATCACAGGGTCGTGGCTTGTTAGTGGATGGCACAAAATTTCCAAAATTGCTATGAAGATTCTAGTTCTTTCTGACTTCAGCCAATAAGGCTAGTATTTTGCAAAGTTTGGCAAGATACTACTATACTTCCTGTATAATTTCCTCTTGTTTTTCAAGACCTCTGCTTACTGTCAGTGAGCAATCCTGGTTTTGTGACAGACACACACACACACACACACACACACACACAGGTGCACAGCTGGTTACAGGAGAGCTCTGATACACGGTAACAAGTTGTGAACCTGTGTGAGCATCACATCATTGGAACAGATTTTTGGCAATGTACACTATTGAATGTTTTTTTAATTCATTATTATATCAATGTTTTTTATTTTTTTAAGAACTTTTTAAATGTACTTTTAATACTATTTTTTTTTTTACTTTTTACGATACAGCAAGTAGGCATCTTGTATACATAGAAGCTGTATCATTCTCTCCTAACCAATTCCATCAGTTCAGCTGAACTGACGGCTCGGCTGAAGGATCACAGGATCCACCTAGTATCGATCACTTGTAAGTTCATCGACTTTGATTGATATTAGCTGGATCCTGTGTGTCAGAGGCAGGCAGGACCCGCTCTCAGCCGACCGATGGAATCGGCTGAGAGAACGATACAGCTTCTACGTATACAGAATACATAGAAGCTGTATCGTAAACATTGAAAAAAACTTTTTTAATAAGAGTCAATTAAAAAAGTGCTTAAAAGCCACAAAATAATGCAAAAGTGTATATAGCCTTTAAAGTCTCTGGAAGTCAGCAATGGCTGCAAGCAGAGATCTTGAAAATCATGAGGAATTGCTACACAAAGTGTATTAGAAAGTTTCATAGATCTTAGATCTTGATGACCATGCCACACTCCCGTGCTTAACAATCATTGCCATCTTTTGGAAGAAAGGTTAACGTTTTAAGATTGGTGTCTGTGTACCCGGTCATAACATTTCTTGTGTTTGTTTTTTTTTTACCAGCCGACGGATGTTCCTTTGGAATCCCAAATACAATTTCATACATACAGAAGAACATTGGATATTTCTGTAAACAATTCACACCCGAAGAAATCAAACAATTTTACCCTGAATTAGTAGACGTAAGTTTTACGCAGTATTGCAATCTGTCCTAAGGAACAGAGATGAAAGGTCTTAACTGGAAGATTGTGTATGATTCCTCTTCTAATTCCGACTGTCCTTCCCGCCAACGCTGTATGGGTTTTCTCTGTTGTCCTGTATTTTAATAACTATATTCCTGGACTTTCTGTTATTTTGATGGGAAATAAGACGTGAAAATTTGTGGTTACCAATTCAGTAGCTGGAAAATCTCAATCAGGACAAATAACCTTTAATCAGACGATCATCCCTCGTCATACTCGATCACACTGACAACTCCTCCATAGAAATACTTCACCAAGGCAATGTATTATTTACTATTCATTTTTAGCTACCACTACCGTTCCCAATGGTCTGACAATTGTAATACTATCCATTTAGAACATCTTGAAGGCCGACATACTGTCACCAAAGTAGAACTACCAGAACATTTACAATATCAATGATTTCGTTTGAGTCTTCCTGTGAGAAGAGCTTTTCTATCGGTGTACCCATGACAACACATCTTGTCCCTGTGCTGTGGCAGTTCAGTATTATTCTAGGGACACTGAGCCTCATAACAACCAATCAGAATCTAACTCTCCTTTGTGTAGGACAGGGAAGAGATCTATTGGTTATAAAAGATAAAAAGAAGAGATTTAATTGGTTGTAATAATGTCCAATGTCCTGATGATAACAATAAGCTGCCAGGACGCTGTGACAGGCAGTGTTGTCATGGGGACACAGTCAGAGAAAGCTCTTCTCACAGGTGGCCTGTAACTTTAACCTTTGATAACCTAATATAATGATTAAGATATAAACATTTGGAAACAACCAAAGGGTTTGAAAAATTTCACTTGTCGTTAACTGACCATTTTTGCCTTTTGCAAGAATTGTATTGACCATTTCCAATTATATTTATTGCCATTTGACTTTATCACTAAGTCATTTCTTTTATTTTTGCCGATGAAGCCAATTTGTTATCCCCAGAACAATAACGGGTGCAGAGGTGACAGGCCCTGCAGCCTGAAGCAGCCCAAAAGGTCCCTTAGCTCCATATGAGGAGACTATTAATATAAATCATGTGTGATATATGGGGGTCCGGCTCAAGATTTTGCATTGGGGCTTACGAGCTTCACGTTACGCCTCTGCTTAAGATCAATTTTCTGGCCTGGGACATCATATCAATAATTTAGACTGCCACAACCTGGGCCAATAGTTGGAGATTTCAAAAATGAATTTGTCACATTTACCAGATTGACTAAGCAAATTAATAGTCCATCCATTTGCTAGTCAATAGTAATGTGATGCCTACCAGAGTAGACTGCCTTGGGTGTATATGGAGGTTTCGGACCATCCTGCAATGTCCTGTCTCTCGAATGTTTAGTTTGATCAGTAGCAAAGCCTTTTCTTGTAAAATCGCAACTTTTCCTGCTACCTCACTCCAACTGAATGTGTAACCTCTAATACCACTAAGAAGACCACTCCTCAGCTTCCAGCCAAGACGGAGATTATACCCTTAGATGCATATACAATACTTTCTCTATAGTGACATCCATTACCGCTGCTGGCCTAGACATTATTATTTTTACGTGGGACAACTCGGTTATTGCACTTCTCAAGAAGACCTTTCCTGTATTTTCTATATTCTCAGTGTAAATAAATCAACCAGTGCAAATTAAATGTCGGATTAAAACACAAATATATCTCCCACAAAACAGTTGTGTAATGAATTGTATTAATGTTTGAACTATTGATATTGTCAACGCAACTGAGGTGCTGTTTTATACAATTTCATCATTTTTGTCATTTTAAAGATGAGCCATTCACGGCATTGGTTGTTCATTGACTGTATACCCTATACGACATTGCCAGCAACTCTTTTCGTCTTTGCCTTGTCTCTGTAGCTATTTGCTTATAATAAATATTCATTGAAAAAATAAAAAACGCCTTGGTATATCTTTCATGGTGTTTTAGCAGAGTGGTTCGGTATCTCCTTGTTGTGTTAAGGTTTGTGTGTCTAATCCAACTAACCCTGTTGCTACTGGTTAAACTAAACTTTGAGTAGGACAATAACTAAGAGTAGGACATGTACAAACTAACCTTGGTTGGGGAAATGGGTGCTCATAACCTGGTAACCATAGTAGAGATGACGGTGGACTACTCATGGCTTATTCGGGACTGTGTCTAAATATATTGTGTTGTGGTGGTGGCAAGATAGTATTACTTTTTGGTTATTGTAATTTCTATTTTTTTTATTTCATTTTAACATTCTTTCCTCTTCTGTGGTCTATAGCATGGGTCACTTATTCGTTCTTGTATGAGTCGTGAATATGTGTTGGATGTGGGTGTTACGATTACATAGGGTACTATTTAATAGGTACTCACGAAATAATCACAGAATACAATGAGATGGTAATGAACTTCTCTGTCAAGTATCAAGAGGTCGAAAACAAAAAAAATCTTACACGGAAAAAAGAAAGCGTGTGGTCAACACGAACTTAAAGATAAAAAGGCCTCATGCATACGACCGTAAGGGTTTTTACTGTCCGCAAATACGCATACGACGGCTACCGATACACATCTATAGATAGTCCGTGCTGCAACTGCGTACAAGAATAGGACATGTTATATAATTTGCAGATCATTTCTACGGCCCGGACACACGTCCGTAAATATATGGAAAGGTGTCCGTGGACAATAGAAATGAATGGGTCCAGATTTTCATCTGTAACTACAAATTCTGAAACTACAGATAAAAATTACGGTCACGTGCATGGGGCCTTAAAGGGAGGCCATGTCATACACACATTACTTACTGAATAGACATTGCAGGTACATTTAGTGGAGGTAGAAAGTAAAACTTGAATTCGGCTCTTCTAAAAAAAATATTTTTAGACATTGTTCCCACTCATTTGAGTGGTTAATTCAGTTCAACTGTGTAGTAATGCGTCTCCAAAGATTTGCAAACAAGTTGATTTGGATTTACCAAAACTGCGCATATATACGTAGCATGACCTACATGAATGAAATACTTAAGAGATATCTATATACATAGAAACCCTTAAAGGGGGGTTCCAACACCTAAAAATAAAATTCAAATGCCTGAAAATTGTAAATATATATATATATATATATATATATATATATATATATATATATATAAAAATAGCTCTCATCCAGAAGTAATAAATGTGTCCTTCTAGTGCCACTTGTTTTACTAAATTGTAAGTCAATGTCCACCCCCCCTTACGAGCCTTGGAACAGTTCTTGGGTTATCAGCCCAACCAGAGACACCCATTTGTGAAGGTAGCTAGCTATAGGAGGCCCTAGAGAGATTCAGTACTTTTCGTCCTCCTGGAGAAAAGCTTTTTTGGATACTTTTCCCAGGGGCATTGCCTTAAAGACTCCCTACAATTTGCTGGATCTCATCAGGAAGAATCAGTACTCTATGTAAGAATGGGGAAAAAAATGCTAATACCTGTAAGGCTGGTTTCAGATGGCTGTATTTTAGAATCCATATTTTGGTCGCAACATCCGAACTGCCTACGGTTCTACCAAACCAACTTTGATCACCATAGAGTTACATTATAATACATCCCCATATCTAGTTATTACGAAGATGTTAATTAAATTTCAACAAAATATACACCATATATATCATATTAAGCTACTGCCCAAAGCCCAGTCCCCACTGAATGTGTGTAAAATTATAAATGCTATTAAAACCTCTACATAAAAAGGGTGGGGGGGGGCAAACACCAGGCAGTCCTGTTCCGAGATAGGGATGTGTAATGACATAAACTAGCACCAGCAAGGGGTACCATTCTGTCTTGTTACTATATGGCCTTCATTCTCTGTATACTACTCTAAAGTATGAGTTAAAGTCTATCTCCATCCAAAATGTAACCCCTGTAACTCCAATTTGGTAATCCAAATTGGCCGGTGGCAGACAAAAAATGGAGAAGGGGAGAGTCCACTAGAGTTCATGAGCGCCTCTACCCATTAAAGGGGTTATGTGGGGACCAAAAATTATTATCAGTGTACTCGCTAATATACATTCTCCGTCGTGCTGATTCTGAGATTTTCATAGATTTTTATAGCGCTGCCGGGGGACCGGAAGTCTAGTTGCACAGTCTCCTTTGATGACATTAAGAGTTTTCGTCACGTGACCGGCCCCACTATAATCTATGCAATCGATGTACATGCCGGGGTCACATGATGAAGAGTTGTATCGTTCTCAAAGAAGACTATGTAACTAGACTTCCGTTCCCCCGGCAGCGCTATTAAAATCTCTGAATCAGCGCGACACAGGTCCAAAATGTATATTAGCGAGTGTATCAAATACTTCAGTGATAACACTAATAATATTTTTGGTCCCCACATAACCCCTTTAAGTTCATGGGAGTTATGGAAACAGCTGGGCACAGGGGGTTGGTTGTTCCCGTAACGCCCATAGAGTGTCATGGAGATCCTATACTCGCGGCTGTTGACATTCACTTCGTATTGCTGAACAGGATTCTACCATAACTATCTAAGGTCACCATACCCCTTTAATTGTCTCTGAGCTTAATATAAAGGGGACAAGTTTTTAAGTCATTAATTTATTTCCCCAACAAACTAAACAGTAACTCTAATAGTAGATAAATAGAGTAATCCACGCTGGAAAGATTGTTTTTAATTGCAGTAATTAAATTCATGGGTTCGAACCAGGCCGCTTGATAATCCGGTCTGGTTGGAACTTGTCTTGGCATATAGAGAAATAGAAAAAAGGAAGAAAGACCTGCGCCTGATAGTGTAGTAGTTTATGCAATTAGTCAGATAAAGAATCAGTACTTACACGATAATACGTGGGAAAAACAGCTCGTGTGGTTCTTCTGGACCTGGCTGGTTCACCCTCTCCCCTAGGTGTGGTGGAGATGACTAGAAAGAAATCCCAATTTTCTCAATAGCAAATTAAAAAGTTTTTGTTTTTTTTAAAGGGCTTTACTTTTCACAATACACAGACTGTTTCCTCAGGAGTCTGACCACAATTTGAAATGGTGGTCCCTTAAAGAGAACCTTTCACCTGCCCATACATGTGTAGCTGAGTGCACCACAGACATTGTCACAGCTAGAGCTGGAGAGAGAAGAGCGTGTGTGCGCACGCACACACAGCTCCGCCTCCAATACTGAACAGAAGAGGAGAAGAAGAATATGAATTCTTCTTCTTCTGTTCCGTGGCGGCGGGAGTATCGTCAGCAGCGGCGTAGGAGCTGTGCGCGCACACTCTCACTCTTCAGCTCACGGCAGACAAGAACGACAAGACTGTGTGATCCCTCGCGAGAGACCACACAGTCTTGTCGTCCTTGTCTGCCAAGAACTGAGGACACCACTGCTGACATTACTCCCGCCACAACAGAGCAGAAGAAGAAGCATTCACGCGCTCTCCTCTCTCCAGCTCTTGCTGTGACACTGTCCGTAGCTGATTGGACAGTGTCACAACGATAGTAACCCCCTTGCCAAATACACGCTACATTGAAAGTTCAGGGGGTTATTCAAATATCTGGCGCCAAATATAATGGCACCGATATCTAAATAACGGAGGAGGATAGCAAAAACATTTAAAGTGCTCCAGGATTTGTGCAGCACTCCTTATTACATGGTGGACTCAACTGCACATATATGGGCAGGTGAAATGTTCTCTTTAAATAATACAAAGGAAAAGAGGGAGGAGTTAACATAAGCCCACCTTATTTTTGCATATAAACCTTATAAAACACTATAAAGCACTATAAAAAGCATAAAACCATCATATGTCAGAAATATAGGTATAGTCCTCTCTGTATAGTCCTCTTGTACTTTATAAGAGACCACCATTTCAACTTGTGGTCAGACTCCTGAGGAAACGGTCAGTGTATTGTGAAACGCCAAGATCTTTTATATCTTTTAAATACCTTTAAATAATTTAAAATAAAAACTTTTTAATTTGCTATGAAGAAACTTGAGATTTCTTTCTGGTAATCTCCATCACACCCAGAGGAGAAGGTGAACCAGTGAGGTCCAGGAGAACCAGATTGGCTGTTTTTCACATATGGGATTGTGGAAGTACTGACTTTATCTGACTAATTGCATAAACTACTACACTAGCTGGCGCCGGTCTTTCCTCCTTTTTTTCTATTTCTCTATAAAAATGAACTCTACAGGGTTAAAAAAAATAAAAATATAATATTGACTTGGCAATGTGCTATTCAAAAACTTCAACAAAAATATTCAAGGAACTTCACTAGTGACCATAGTGTTCCCTCCATGTTCATGTCATGTTCAGCGTAAAGCAGCTCTCCAGTGTGGGGACCCTGGTCATGAATATTCAAATTTTGGATGGATATAGACTTTAACACACCCCTAGATTGGTATACATAGAGTTAAGGCGTCCCCATAGCAAAAAAATAAAATAAAAATGGGACCCCCTGCCTGGCTCTATATAGTACTTGGCAGTTCCATATGGTTTTCTACAA
The DNA here is from genome assembly GCF_050947455.1 of Rhinoderma darwinii. Lineage (NCBI taxonomy): Eukaryota > Metazoa > Chordata > Amphibia > Anura > Rhinodermatidae > Rhinoderma > Rhinoderma darwinii. Next base: position 136,938,221 of record NC_134692.1, on the reverse strand, counting down.
GACACTTACACTTTTAGGCCATATAGGATCTAAGATATGATCTGATTATTATTAACCCACGCTCAAAGAGGATGGAATGGCACCTATACCCTCCAACTGCACGTAATTAGATGGCGCAATAACATTTCTATAGGATTATGGGGAAATATGCCTACAACCTACACCGAAAATTAAACATTACACTTCTTATATAGTCATGCACCTATATACATCACCCAAATACAGACAGGGCAGTTTAGAACACTAGTTAATGCCATTACAAGTCTCCATCTTGGACCAGGACTAAACAGTAGTTATTGTCTTCTCCAACTCTTTACCCATCTCTTGTAGGAGAGAAGAGTTACAATACCCTCCAGCCATATACCCTCAGTTTATGGTAATATTGCTGTTATAGTGGAAAGGGGGAGCCGTATACAGGTTCACAAATCCCATAAGAAAATGAGGTAGTGGGATTATGTGGGGACCATAAATTATTATCAGTGTAGTCCCTGCAGTATGTGAGTACACGCGCTAATATACATTCCGGGCCCCCGTCGCGCTGATTCTGAGATTTTCATACATTTTTATAGCGCTGATGGGGGACCAGAAGTCTAGTTGCAGAGTCTTCTTTGATGACGATACCATTGTTTGTCATGTGACCGGCCCCTGCTGTACTCTATGTAATTGGTGTACTACTGCTACTGCTTATACAGTGGGGCCGGTCATATGACGAAGAGTCGACTGTATCATCATCAAAGAAGTCTGTGCAACTAGACTTCCGGTCCCCCGCCAGCGCTATAAAAATCTATTAAAATCTCAGAATCAGTGTGACGGGGGAACTGGAATGTATATTAGCGAGTGTATCACATACTGCAGGGACTACACTGATAATAATTTTTGGTCCAGATGTAACACCTTTAATTTGAGCTGCCTCCTACTTCTTATGGTTTCCAGAGCACCTACATGGGTTGTCTATAGTATGTATACCCTTGGTCCCTTACTATGAGTCTATAATTCAATCAAAATCGAAAAATACTAATAAAAAACAAAGGCGATATATAGATCAATGTATGATATTTTAAATTTTTTGCCCATTTCCTACCCTAAACATGGCAAGTGTACAGACGCCAGGTCTAAACATGACAAGGGTACAAGTTTGAGCCTAGAAAATGGTACTTTTTACATATGTGCTATTTTTCCCTTTTATCACACATAAAGAGGAAAAATTAAAACATTTTGGTGAAATAAAAATAATCTAAGCAAACCATAGTGTGGTTGGATTTATCTTTTAGATACCCAGAAGACTAAGGTCAACTTCATTTTACAAACTTTATCACTGCGAGTCATTACTAAACAGGTTGAATGTAAAGGTGGCCAAACACATTAGATTAAAGGGGTTTTCCCATCAGGGACATTTATGACATATCCACACGACATGCCATATATGTCAGATAGATGCAGGTCCCACCTCTGGGACCCGCACATATCTCTAGAACGAGGCCCCATAAACCCTGTTCTATTGCTCTGTGTTCTAGCTGAAGCGTGTGATTCCTGACTATACAGAAAAAAAGAGCGTATCTCGCTGAGCTACGCTGTTTCCGTAACTGCAATTCACTACTATGGGAGTTACGGAAACAGCGTAGCTCAGCCAGCTACGCTGTTTTAATCTTCATGGTCGGAAATCACAAGCCTCAGCTTGAACACAGAGTGGTAGAACAGGGTTTAGGGGGCCCCGTTCTAGAGACAGGTGCGGGTCCCAGAGGTGGGATCTATCTGACATGTATGGCATGTCCTGTGGATATGTCATAAATGTCCCTGATAGGAAAACCCCTTTAATGTCTGCCGACCCTGCCTGAATTTCAGTAGGATCGGTCAACCATTTATTGTGTATGATGGCCTCTCGGGGGTCCCCCGTCGAGACAAGGATCAAGCAGTTGGATTTCAACATGCCCGATACTTTTGTACTCAGGGGAGATAATCCACCAACAGAGGTGTCTGGCAGCGGCTTACTCCCTTCTCCCATTCAGAATACATGCACACTTGGCCAAGCCTAGCATGCATGTGTATGGAGGGGATCGAGAAGAATAGCTGTCGGCCAAACTAGCGTTCGGCCAACAGGTATCTAATGTGTATGGCCCTCCTTTGATTTGACCAGTTTACACCTGATTATGACCAACTCACTCCCATCAAAACTATTACCTCTATAACGATACTTACATAGTAATCATGCACTCATACACACCACGTCAACTAGACTGATATCCACATGACAATAGTTATAACTAAAGTTGAATGACATACATACATTCCAAGCGTCCAGAGGGGGATACCTAGGAGAATCGATCTGTTCTATGCAGATCCCTTACTAGAATCAATAGGGCCCAAGTCAGGAAAGAGCCTTGTTGGGTCAGTTGTAATGCACATGGCACCAGAACTGCATTGATTTGAGCAGTAACCAAGAGATGGACAGAAGTATCATATCTCAGATCTTCGACGCAAATGAGAAACTATATAGAAGAACTAGACAACACAAAGTCACAACCATTTCCTTTCCCCACAAAAAGGAACTTGAGGGACCCCTCAACCTCTGGGCCTTCCAATAATACACCTTCTCATATAACAAGTAGAACACAGACACTAATTTTGGGTTATTGACTAAAAGTTAGTAGACAGATCATTTTTGGCGCATAATGAACATTTCTCAAGTCATAGAGTCACATATTATGAGCGTATGTGGAAGTATCCAATAATAAATACTCTGCCATATACTCCTGCGTGGGTTTATTTTATCAGTCCTGCACCCACCCCATTCCTGTTTCTCAAGACCTAGTAGGTGAAACCCATAGTACCCATTAACATGATTCTGCACACATAAAACAACCCACAATTGTCATTTTTGATGCAGCAGGAGTCATGATCTGGATGACACTTAAAAAGAATGTCCACCCTTGAACACCAATTTTGTTAAATCTAGAGGAAATAGGCCTACCTTTCTGTGTAGATTCGTTTATTAATACAACATTGTATGGGTCAAAACTCAGTTTTCTGATACAGAACTCCAAATCCCCTACATAAACATAGATCGTAAATGATACAATTCTGACTACCTGCAGCCACCACTAGAGGGAGCTTAGGAGCTTATAACATACTGTTTATATTAGACTCGATAATAACACAGTCGGCAGTAAGCTCCTAAGCTCCCCCTAGTGGTGGCTGCAGGCAGACAGAATTTTATCATTTATCTCCATGGCCATGCAGGGAATTTGGAGCTCTGCATCAGAAAAACTGAGCTCTGACCACTATAAAGATATAAAAAGAAATGAATCAGTACATAATATTGGACCTAAAAATAACATAGAGTTAAATATGGAGATTCACATTAAGTTTTGGTAGAAGGACAAAGTATCTTCCTGTCTGTATAATCTGATGTGACAAATGGTGTGTTATACTACAATCTGGTCATTTAGGCAAGAGGAGACACTAGACTAAGGTGGAGACATATAGCTGGTGGTTGCAATCTGTGTTTAGTAGTAAAGCTTAATACAAACAGTGAGGGGAAAAATTTGCGTTTACCTTTTGTAAAGTGAATCCAGCTAATTGATTAGGACCTGACCTTATCATTGCCTACAAATCTTCTACCACTCAGTACTTACACCGGAAATCTAGAATACGCGTCCCATGCCTTAGAAGATGCAGGTCTTTGAATTACAATAACCAATCCAATATAAAAGCACTAACACTGTAAATGGGGTAATAAATATCATGAGTATACTGTAATCCTTTTAGTCGAGAAGCAGAACAGTTTACATCTACCCAATGTAGAAAACGAGGGGATATTATTACTAATAATAGGTTCCAAAGCTGTATGTACCATACAGGCAGCAGTGTCTGCTATGGACTGATGGACCTCTCACTATGGGTGGTGCACACCTGTTCAGGGCTCCCTCTGTCCACAGGTACCCCAACATTGGCAAAGAAGGGAACAAGAAAGCAGGCCTAGGGTCCCACCCTCCACGTCTGTCCTGCAAGGAACAGAAAGGGAGGAAATATAAGCATAGATGTCATGGCGCCTTGGTCTTTACCAGCACCCGTCAGTGTTACCAACTGTCCATAAATTCACAGACAATCCATAAAAGTACGCTGTCCGTAAAAAAGAATTAAAAAATAGGCCCGACTCTGATTATTTTTAAGCTATTGGGTGTTAGTGTGTTTATTATTATTATTATTATTATTATCATTTTACAGTTCACTGTAATGACTGCTGATGTGTTCATATCTGACTATAGACACATATCACTTATTATCTTCATGTATAGTTTTTGATTTTCCATTTGGTTTGTAACAATGTTGTCTCTTCAGGATTTTATACACAAAAAACAAAACAGAAATGAAGGTTGCCAACCCTGGTACCAATTGGTTTCCCATTTTAATTCTTCCTGAAGACAAACCCTGTCTATATGTCCTATTAGGGCATATGAACATTATGGGGTGGGGTCCCATGCTTGGGATCACCCTATATGAGCCAGAGTAGGGAGCTATTAAGTAAGAAGGGTGGACCCGGCCCATCCTCATAATACATGGTTGGCCATTTAAATGATATATAATAATACATACCTTGTGTAGAGGCCAAGCTTCCCCTGGCAATAACAGATGATCGCCGGGGTTGCAGGAGCTGGACCCACGGATTCAGCGGATGCTGGGGTGGCAATCTTTCGAGAAGGGGTTGTATTCATTGGACAACCCCTTCAAGACACGTTTTGTTTCTGCTCTCCAGTCTTAGAGTTGTCTGTTACTTCTTATACAATCTTTATTATGTGTGTAAGGCTATGTTCACATCTGAATCTAAGCCTCCGTTGCAAATTTCTATAAATTTGATGGAAAAAATAATGCTGCATGCAGGTCTACTGTTCCTATCACAATGATGGAAATGTAAGTCAATGGGGTCCATCGGGCACCGCTGGTGTCTGCCAAAGGATGGATCTGGCACTGTGGCATGGCTTCTGTTAGAAACGCAAGCCACGACACAAACGTGAACAGAACCTTAGCGGTTTATAGGACATTATAAGACCATCAAGAAACTAACCCACTCTATAATCTTCACAGCTTCAGGCGATATATTTTCTGGCACCCGAAGAGCTGGCCAAGCTAACAGTGAGGCTGACCCTTAACAGCACATACAATACTACCCTGATACTGGTACTTCTAGAAAATGCTCCGTACAGCAATTTAACTGCGTATGCCAGGCAATTTAATATCGCCGTCCATGAGGTAAGACGGTAATTTAAGACTATTCATTAAACTAATATAAGTTATAAATTCATAAATGCTCTTGAATGGCTCAATAAACTAATAACCGTTCACATACAACCATTTATGCCATTGGTTCCCGAATAAAAACTTTTTGATTTCTTTTTGTTTGTATTTTCTTTTTGTTTTAGGCAAACTTGACAGTCCTGCCTAACCCTGAAGTCCGAGATGCCATTTTATCCATTTTTCTGGGCAGGCTGAAGCCTTATTTTAAATACTTTCCACAGCAACTATGGGGTGAATGGTTTGACGGGTATTTACCATTGCTTCTGCCAGGAATAAATGAAACAGACATTGCATCACTTGCTACAGACGTCTCTTGTGTTACCTATCAATCAGTGTAAGTATCTCTCAATATCGTATCTTCTTCTCAACCAATGACAAAACAATTGTATGTCCTGACGGCCAATTGTCTAAATATGGGTCAGCCAATGGGCCCAAAACGCACAGGGGTCCAGCTCTTTTTATTTACCTCCTCATTCATCCAATTTAGCCCAAAAGGCTATTCCTATTATTGAATGGGGTTGTTCTGAAGTTCCCTGCACAGTGGTGGGATGGGAGCACCATTGGATAGGAAGAAAACGTGAAGGGTCGCAACGCTAAATGTATCGGCGGGAGTCTTAGCAGTCAGATCCCCACCAATCAGATATTCTAGCGATATGCCATCCATTTCTGTGATGAAAAAACCCCTGTAGATTCTCTATAAAGAACTTACATGTCCATCTGTGCAACAATGTTTATCATTCCAATGTATCTAAAATAAAGCAAAAGGCAGCAACTTTGCATAGTGTATACAGCTCCTATGCAGACCCATGTATCACTATTACTATAGACTTCAAACAAACCTGATGATGCAGTCATGTGTTGTTCTACTCCCTCTGCCCTTTCTTCTACTGTCTGTTGGTTATAAAAAGGAGTGGGCAGAGGGATAGGAGCTGTATACACAAAACGGTAGGAGATCTTTAAACAAGACTATTTGCAAAGTTGCTTTGTTTCTTCTTTCTGATGCACTGGGTCAGTAAACATTGCTCCAAAGTGTTAATTCTAGGATTAATTTATGCATTACATCTAGTTTAATCCATTCTTCTGAACACTGGATCACATAATAACTGATAATAACATAATAATAAATATAGATAAAAAGTAAAGAAGTGATACAAAATAATGCAATTTTTTTCTATTTTTGAAACCAGGATAAGCGGATTTAACCAGGCCTATGAATATTTACCGCGTCCCACAAGACTAAGTTTTTACAACATCTACATTAAGTCATTCTGGAATAACAAAGCTCTTGTTCACGGTAATCTTAGAACTATACAATGTATAATCTACTGATATTTAATACAGAACCACAGTCGTATAATAATTTCCTGAATTTTGATCTTTATAGATGGGTGTAACTATACTGATCCCATACAGTGGGTGAGAGACAACCTGGGAAGTTTCACAAATCAAGCCACTTTACAGGATTTATTGGCCTTCAATGGAAACCTTACCAAGGTCAGTACTTACCCCACAGTTAAAGTGTAAATTGGGGAATGGCCGCCATCAAGGGTCAGGGACCCTGGAAAATAAGGGGCAAAAACTCCCCCATGGCCGGCCATCTAGGCACTAGTCGATTATTGGAAGCTATAAAACTTCACTCAAAGAAGGAAAAAGTACTATTTAATAAGCAATGAGGTACAAACCTTGTTCCCAACATGGTGTTTTTAATTTCAAGTAAATGTGTAATCTTGAATTCGTATTCTCCCCATAGACCCACATTTCAAAATCATCAGTCTTCTGTAGGTGCCCACCAAATGTATGCAACATGAGTTCAGGGTTCCTGACCATTTGTACAAATGGGGGACCAGATATTTCTGTAGACAGCCCTGCTTGAGGACCATCCTGTATAAACGTACAGGGTCTCAAAAATTATTTCCTACTCTAATTTAAAATGATTGTAACTAAAAGGCTTAAAGGGGTTATGTGGGGACCAAAAATTATTATCAGTGTAGTCCCTGCAGTATGTGAGTACACTCGTTAATATATATTCCGCTCCCCCATCGCACTGATTCAGAGATTTTCATAGATTTTTATAGCGCTGCCGGGGGACATATTGTATTCAATGTATATACAGCATGCAGTAAACTCCTCAACATCCCCTTGTGGTAACGGCTCTGTATCAGAAAAACGGAGATCCAACTGCTGTAAAAGCATATCAAAGAGGACCTATCACTAGGTCATATACATTGAACTGGTTTATTGACCTGAATAGCGCTGTGTCCCCTGATTCCAGCGCTGTTTTTTTTTTTCTTCCTGGACCCCCCGTTCCAGAAATATGGCCCACTGTTGTGTTGGCTCCATATATGCTAATTTGCTGCAGTTAGGAAACCAACATAAAAGTGGGCAATATCTCTGGAACGGGGGACCAGGAAAGAAAGAAAAACAGCGCTGGGATCAGAGAAACAGCTCTAACTAGGTCAGATAACCAGTTCAATGTATATGACCTAGTGACAGGTCCTCTTTAAGAAATTAATCAACACATTTCAATGCAGTCGATATATTGATGATATTTTCAAAAAGATCGCTAGTCAATATAATTGTCAGTGGAAATCTCAAGAGATTTATCTATATTGGCAATGTCATATGTAGCCATATAGTACAAACAAGGCATCCTGAAACAACATCATCAGCTCATCGGTTAATTGTTGTTTTTTATTTGCAGGTGGTTGACAGTGCACTCCTAACCACAAAAGAACTGGCAGATTTCACCGTAATATCAGACAGCTTGTGTAATGCTACATTATTAAACTCTGTGTTATTCCAAGTTACTGCATTGGAGTCCTTTGAGGATATCCAGGAATATCTAGAATATCTACAAGACAGCCTAGTGCCGGTAAGATGACATCTTACGATCAGATACAATTATTTTTTTTTTTTAAAGTCAGTGATTAAAGGGGTTCTCCTCTTTGGACAATACCTACTTGGGTTCCTTGAGAATAAGCTGTAACAGTGTCACGTTGCTAGAACTCCCAGCACTCTGCTGTAATCTGTGTGGAAACCTGACAGTGTTCAATTTCCCTGCAGCACTACCACAGGGGAGATTAGGTATTACACAGTGCCCATTCATATCAATGTGTTGTCTGTGTAATGCAGGACAGGACAGGTGAGAGAGAGAGAGAGAGAGAGAGAGAGACACTCTTTGTAACAGATCTCCACTCTTGCCAAGTGATGAGGATCCTGAACAGAGGACCCCCTTCCATTCATTTCAAATTCCCTAATAGGGAGTATGACAATGGGTTTTCTAAACTGGGCAACCCCTTTAATGTCAATGACTGATCTTTGAGGTATAGAAATACTGAAATCTTACAGAAAAAATTAATTATATTTATTATAATTGTGTTCTAATTGAATATCTCACAGTCTTCCATAGAAGACAAAAGCACAATTATCTGTAAGTGCAAGTGAACCATGTAGCCTGTAATTAACTTTTTTGATCCCTTTCGTACCCTATAAATGTATGTTTACGTAGCATACATTTGTTAATGTATTGTAGATGTCAACCCCGGGTCTGGCTTGGTGTAGTGAGCAAAGACTTTTAGGCCAGCTAAGTGGAGAAACCCAGCAAGAAATCATCACAAGTGTCCTTAAAGTTCTGGACAAGGAATGGTCTCTGAGCAATATGTCACGGTGGATAATAACATTTGGTTATCTTCTGGAGAACTTCCCTGAGGCCTTCAATGAGTCTCATATTTCAAGCTTTAGCCTCAATATATCCTGTGAAAGCTATCAACAATTGTAAGTAATTTCTAAATTTGAGGAACCTAAAAAAAACATCTAGTGAGTGGTAATTGATTTTTTTAATCTTTTTGGTATATACCAGAATAAAGGCACTGGATCAAGTGTATCTGAGGCTAAATAAAGCACAGAGGAACTATGTCTATCTCTACAGCAAATCATATCTCACTCAACAGTTACAGTACACGGGTAAGTATAGTTATACCTGTATTATAAGTTCATTATAAATCTATTTTTACACTTAGCATTTGTAATTGTTTTAGGGTGAAGAACTTTGGATTTGGGTTAGTAACCTAGGATAAGGGTAACTGTTGAAAGAGTTACCACTGCATTGCTAAAGTGCAATTGGTTTAATTAAAGGGATTGTCCAGGATTTGAAAAACATGGTTACTTTCTTCTAAAAACAGTGCCACACCTGGGTTGTTTCTGGTATTGTATCTCAGCTGCATTAAACTGAGTGCCAACACTACACACAACCTGTGGACGAGTTGGGCACTGTTTTTGGAAGAAAGCAGCCATGTTATACAATACCTGAGCAATCCCTTTAAGAGTTACATAATATGATTTACAGTATCAAAGTGTGGCTTAATGTATATATATATATTTTTTTTATTTTTTTTTATTTTTTTTTCTTTATTTATTTTTTTCTTTTAAGGATTTGCTTGCACACAAGACACAAATGATACCGAAAAATGGATCACTTTGAATTTTGGAAAATATTATCCTGCAGCCAATATCACTGAACTCATTGACTTGTACCCAAATCTTAATATAGTAAGTGGGATTGTGTCATGATCATCACGTTTTTAGTCTGTTCTTCCTAAATAAAAAATGTTTGTAAACTGAAAGTTTTTGAAATATAATTGAACATTAAAGATTGAAGATTTGTTTAAGAATTGACAACATTTGAATAAAGGGTCTGCTTTTTTATTTGTTCCAAACACTGCGCCAACTTGTCTATGGTCTCTGCTAAAAAAACAATACAAAAAAGCAGTACTCATACAACAACTTTAAGGTAGACATTTACTGAAGAGAATCTCAGTAATGTGCATTTCAATGACATTTCCAACACTGTAGACTAAATAGAAGATTTTGCAATTACCCTTTCAATTATAATATATAGAGATGATAATGGGAACCACAAAGGTGTATACCACCAGTATTGTACAAGTATTGATTAGGGAAAGGGAAAGAGAAGGAAAGACTTGTGGTTCGAATGAACAAAATGGATATAATAAAATAATAAACTTTATTAACAGACTTACAAACAATTAATGTGAATTATTAAAATTATCCAACGCAGGCTAATTTTGTTTCTGTTTACAGGGAAATGTAAACATGTGCAAATGGACATGTGCATTGGATTTTAAAAAGCTATACACCGAGAGGGAGGCGGGTGTATAGCTTTCTAAAAATCCAATGCACATGTCCATCCCGCTATTTAATTAAATTAAATAAGGGTCTGAGCACGATTTACTTTAGATTGACATAATAGGGAGACATTCAGACACAAACACTGTCTTCCCTTGCAAACCGCACTGATACTCCTGGTAGCAATATTTATGAGTTGTTCTACATTATGATCGCTGCCAGATAGCAACATTGAATAGTAAACAATTTACAAGGCAAATTGTGTCCTTTTATAGTGTAGGATTGGGGGTCATCTGCACTAAAATCAATTCTGAGTTAATAGAGGGGGTCCTACTCTCTACATCCTTATTCATTAGCCTCTCACACTGGAGGATGCGGCACATCCATGCCTTACATGGTTATCCCATTGACTTAAATGGAAATTGTGTAATGCTTTTATTTTCCCTCTGGTGGCGCTGCAGGGGAATTGAACATTTGGTGCTGGGATCCTACATGAGATTACTGCTGATCGTTGGAGGTTACCTGTGATCAGCCTAAGATTGGAGAATCTTCTAACAAAAAGGGATTGCCCAAATTTTACACGTGGCACTTTATCTTTTGTGATGTTTTATTATATGTTATAACTAACAACCTTGTCTAATTTTACAGGCTGTTCTTTTTAAAATGTTAAACCCTGAAGAGTTGGCAGAAATGTTTCTTAAAAAAGACGTCCTGAATAATTACATCCTCATGAGTACGATCCTGGGATATATTGAGCTGAAAGACGTTACGGAATATGTGTCGGCTATTACAGGGAGAGCATATGAGGTATTACGTTATACACTATAAAGTACAAATTATCCTGATGTAAAAATGCATGAAGTGATGTGCTGAAGTAAAATAATACAATATTAAAACATTGTGAGTGCGTACAGCCCAAACCGAGAAGACTGGTGGGGTTAATAGGGGCACTCTGGTTGTTTGGTTAATCTGTTTGGTGTTAATTTTCTTAACATTCATTGTACTCTACAGGCAAATATATCAGTGTCAGAATTAACATTGGTGAAGCAGTCTCTGTTGGCCATTAAGCTTCTTGAACAGCAACAGAATTTCTCTACTTATGCCACACAAGACTGGACGCTCTTGTTTGATAATTACCTGTATTTCCTGCTCCCATATTTCAACCAAACTCTTCTCAAACTTATTCCAGTTGACATCACCTGCTCTTCCTACCAAGCAATGTAAGTGCATCCTAATCCTTTCTAGATAATAACAGGACCTCAGTGGTCACTAGGGCCTCGGTAGTCACTTTATAGCATACGTTTCCATTGATCAAATGTTAGAATTTTATTGCAAAGATTTAATGAAGAGTCATCAACTCAATCACTCTGCAAATTCTCCTAAACCTCCTGCACTTTTACGACAAAGAGATAGGAACTGTTGTTGAGAACAACGGGTTAATTGTCAATGATTGGCTAAAAGAGACTACAAAAAAGTGGGGGCCATTTTATTCCTGGGCGGGCCATGCCTGGTGTGGAGCAAGAGAGCTGTGTTGTGTTCTCTGACCACTCACATTTCTCACCCTGCTGCTCCTCCTCCCCTCTCACAGCATGAGTCTAACAGATAGACTGAAGCAATAGAGACAGCCGCATTCCCCTCCTCCCCTTCTTCTTTGTCCTCAGTTACTATGACTGAAGACAAACTTTTAGTTGACCGTGGGGATTTTTTAACATTTACAGAGAACCTGAAGGCAGGAAAAGTAGGGATACAGGCTGCTAGAAGGCGAGGAAGATACCACATTTCCTTAATACTATATAATACATTTGGGGGAGCAGGGTGTTACTCGTTTTATTACTTGATCAACCTTTGAAATTTGTATCAATTACCCGGTCAAAATAAATTAACATATTTTTTGATTTAATTAAACAGATTGAAAGAATTCTCGTTACCATATATGTATTCATCACTGACAACTCAGACAAAGAATGACATTTACACAGTGTTCATTAAGAGATACATGGTCCAACAATCTTCTGCTGCAGGTGAGTCCTACAGAGATTTGGTTTGATAATCTTATAAGTGATCTGGGTTGAGCTTCTCACAAGTTACCCTAGATAGATGCCCGGGGCTCTATAGGATTAGAAGGGTATAAACGTAGTCAGCTTCTGTATTGATGTAGACTTCACTATGCGTACAATCAGCCCTACTAGTATAAGCTGAGGACCATCGGTTGTATACTCTTTTAGAAGCATAAAATAAGTTGCATGTATATTGAACTCTAAAACTTATGTCGTCTTCTTCTTAATAGACGTTGTGTGTGATTCGGGTGATCTCCGAAGCTGGGTGAAACTCAACTTTTATAACTATATACGAGAATCAACATTCGAAGATCTTTCGTTATTCAATAAGAACCTTACAAAGGTAAAAAAATAGGGTCCTTATTACAACAGCAAGATCTGCACCCCTGCGGTATTACCGAACCGAACTTAGATTACCATAGACTTCTTTGGTGATCTAAGTTTGGCCAAGTAAAACCGAGAAGGGTCCGAGTGTTAGGTCCGTAACATTATGGACATCCAAAACAAGCCTTAATTTTTTTCAGTTTTTATATTTTAAGTAGTCTATATAATATAAACACTATTCACATATCCTTTTAATGTGGTTTTTTTCGACAGGTGGAAAATCCTGCTAACCTTGCTGACTTAACTTTTTTGGCTGAGGACTTACAAAACTCTACCTTAACTACAAGTATACTAAACCGGATTCAAACATTTACAAGTTATCAGATGCTTCTGGGTTATCTTACAAGCATCAAGAGTAATATGTGTCTGGTAAGAGTTTCCTTCCAACTTCTCAGTCAACCCTTATTGTTATGGACCATCAATTCTGTAGTGGTAAGTTATAGTCTTTATAAGGGGTTGCTGGAAATGAGAACTAAAGCGCCTCTCTTGTCCATAGGGTGTGTCTGGTATTGCAGCTGAGCCACATTCATTATAAAAGAAGATGCTTTTTTAGGTTGTGTGAACAGTAGAGCATTCTTCTAAAATAATGGTCCATGTTGCATATATCCTCGAACATTATACTAATATCAGGATTGGTATGTACACTATACTTGTACTGACTATACCTGCTGTATTAATTCTGCTTTTTTTTTTCTCCATAGCTCACAGACACATATTTTAACTCTTCCTGTGACTTGTATCAGCCACTAACTCAGCTGAGTGTCCGCACCCAACAGGATCTTCTTACGAATGTATTCATAGTACTCAACAAAGAGTGGACGCTCCTTTTAATGCCCGAGTGGTTCCAAGTTTTCAACATAATCATCGTTAACTTCATTGATGCTTTGAATGAAACTCACCTCACTTATCTGCCATTGAACATTTCTTGTGGAGACTACCAGACAGTGTGAGTTCTCTTTATCTATTATATTACGATATATATGACATCCAAACGACAAGATTTTAGACAACATTAACAATAATAATATAGCAGTATGTTATAATAAGTCCAAAAAGTTTTTACAAGCAATTCCCTGACTCTACCCTAAATACAACTTCCAATTTCCAAAAAAGTGTTGTGAACACATGGATGCACATCATCAATATCACGGCACCTATATGTTAAAATGCACCTGTCAACAATTTTTTTGGACATGTTACAAGTTTGATTGGTGGGAGTTTGAGTGCTGAGACTCTACTAATTGCTAGACATGCTCAGTTCGGCATTGTGTCAGTTTGGCTCCAATGTGTATTCTACAGTCAGGGTGCCGTGTACGGTCTATAGAAAGTATGCATCAAAACTTGTGACATGTCTTTTACTGTTAATGTCATTAAGTCATTTAAGGTGTACACATTAGTCAAAGCTTTCAGCAGGATGGGCTGAGGTTGGATTTTAACAAGCCCAATCCTTTAGGGAGATAAGCCAAAGAGGCGTCGCAGCAGCTTATTCCCATCTAACCCATGAAAGAAACGTGAACACTCAGCTGGACTGTTCCAGTAATAGAAATCTCTGAGAAGTGGGTTTGATGTTTCTATTGAGTGGACAGACTTCATCGGTCATCTGTGAACAGAAGGATAACAATTAATTTATATTAATTTTATATTCATATTACTATTTGGGCATGTTATCCTTCTGTTTTTGGAATACTATTGTAGGTTTTCATGTATGTAGATGAAGGGCCCTTTATGGTCTGTTTAGAGGAATCTTTTAGGTTGTGTATTCATCGGTCATCTGACCTGAATCTATGACATATCAGAAGATCATTTTCACTGGATTTCCCCTTTGAATTGCAAACTTGCATCGTTGAGTTTAAAGGGGTTGTACAAGGTTAAAAAAAAACACGACTGCTTGCTTCCAAAAAACAGCGCCACACCTGTCCAGAGGATGTGTATGGTATTGCAGCTCAGCTCCCATTCATTTCATTGGCGCTGAGCTGCAAAATCAGACACAGCCCATAGACAGGCGTGGAAATGTTTTTGAAAGATAGCAGCCATGTTTTTCTAACCGTGTGCGAGCTATTTTAATGTGGAAAATCATTGGTTTCATGCTAGTCAACTGATAATAATTCTCATCATTTTGTTTCAAATAGCATAAAAACATTGAGTGACATCTATATCAAGCTTGACAAGATTGAAATTGGAATTATTTACACTTACTGCAAGTCATTCTTGACCCAACTGCAACAGATCACAGGTAGGACTTTACATTTAGTAGCTTCTGTTGAGGTAAAGATGTATATATCTTCAGCTTAGTTATTTCTGTAGAGAAGTGTATATTATATAGATGTAGTATCATGAATTTACCAACACAGTAGAGCTGTATCCATTTGGCACAACTCATCTTGATATCACAATGTGTTATGTAGGGTTTTCCAAAAAACTGCAGGTCAACCTACTATATTATCATCATCTTAACTCAAGGAGTTATCACAGTGCCCAAAGATGCTAACTTCTTCTTAACTCCTCATCTCTTATTATCTAGGATTCGCTTGTGCCAATACAACCACTGACACTGCGGAGTGGGTCACCAAGAATCTTGGAGCCTTTGTCTCGAGTGCCACCATCCTTGAGCTTTTGGACCTATACCCAAGCCTGGATTTAGTATGTATACACCAGAATTGATACTTTCTTTATTCAATCATGGCTTTAATGTATTGTAATCACATTCACCATCTTTTTTTGTTCAAACAGGAAGTTTTTCTGCATATCATAAAGCCAAGTGATGCTGCTGCCCTCATTACCAAACCAGACGTCCTAAGCAATAATACATTACTGAGACAAATCTTGAGCATTTTCAGTCCAGAGGATATTCCACATTATGTGCCAGCAATCATAACTGCAGCCTTACAGGTAATGGGATTCTGGGTGCCATATTGTATCACCAAGAAAGGTTGCCACCGCTCTTCCAAGTCTTCGAATGTGGATCGTCCTAGACTAGATGTTTCTCAAAATTCTAGTCCAATTTCACTAGTAAATATATTGTTGTCTTAGCCGTGAAACACCTTGTTCCATGATGCCAGAGAAAGGGTAAAACTAAATTGCAGATTTCCCCTGTAGGACCCCCGTTTTCTCCATGTCTTTGGTTTGGGTCTTGGTAATCTGATGGCCCAGGACTGAAGCAATTGGAAGTTTCTGTGGTACCGAATTCTCTGCTCTTGGTTGGTAGAGCCAAGTCAGAAAAACGTACTTAGACCCCATGCACACGACCGTAATGTTTTTTACTGTCTGCAAATACGAATCTGTAGTAATCCGTAAGTCATCTGCATATCTGGCACGCTTTCTGCAAATACGGTCCTACGGTCCGTAGTGCACCCATATTTACGGATCCGCAAAAAAAAAGGGATGCTACAAATGATGTCACCAACGTGACCCAACCCCTTGAAAAGGTCACATGATCGCTCAGGCGCCATTTTCTTTGAGAATCGCCTGCCATCGAATAGCAACACTCCCACAATTACAGACGGCTACGGATGCACATGCGTAGCCGTCCACAATTTTTCACGCTTCCATAGACTGCAATGGGGAAGTCTGTGCCGCAATTGCAGACAGAAATAGAACATGTTCTATATTTTGTGGATCATTTCTACGGCCCGCACACAGATCCATAAATATATGGAAAGGTGTCCGTGGCCTATAGAAATGAATGGGTCCGCAGATTATTTGTAACTATGTTTGAGTGCATGGGGCCTTAAGCAAGTGGTTCTACTTATAGTCTCGAAGTCATCTAGCTAGGGCAGGTCAGTCAATGCATTGCACCAGGATACAGCAAAAACTAGCCTGGGTCAAAACTGAGCGGTACAAATGCCAAAGGAGCACAAATCCGGACAAATAACAGGGAAGGGGGATCAAAAACTTATAGTATAACTGAACAATGGGGGTCAAGCGCGCAGTAAGCGTTGAGCAGGTAAGAGGAGGATAACAGCAATGTAAATAGTATAAACCATTAGTACTGCCCCCAGACAAAATCCACAAGTAGATTTCTAAATGGCGCTCTCTTTTATGATTGGTCGAGCCCTGACGCAGACGAGACCGGAGCGTGACGTTTTTTAGAGATGTCAGTAAAGATGTCAAGGGAGTCGTGACAGGATTAGAAAAACATGGCTACTTTCTTCCAAAAACAGCACCACACCTGTCCCTGAATTGTTTCGGGTATTGCAGCTTCGCTCCATTGAAGAGAATGAAGCTAATCTGCAATATCACATATAACCTGTGGACAGGTGTGGCACTATTTTTGGAAGAAACCAGCCATGTTTTTCTAATTCTGGACAAACCCTTTAATATAAAATGTCATTGTTTGGTTTCTGCAGGCAAATCTGTCACAATCCCAGATCACCATGATAAAAGAAATTTTCTTGGAGACCGTCCTCACTAAACTGAGTTTCAACTTCGCTGCCTATACAGACAACGAATGGAGGAGCTTGTTCCAGTTTGAACTTCTTCTCCTTCTTCCATCTTTCACCCCATCTCTCCTCCAGCTATTACCAACAAACATCAGCTGCTCTTCCTACCATGAAATGTGAGCTTTAACTTGGGTTTTTTGTCATTTTATACTTTCAGCCTTTTGTTGATTCTTTATATCTTTATCTATTTTGCATGTTCTGTAATTTACAGATTGACAGGGTTCACTATGACATATGTGTCTATGACAAATCAGATTCGAGGCTTCATCTATGAAGAATTCATCAAGAAATATCTAGAGACCCAGTCTCAATCCACAGGTATCAAATCAAAATCGGTTGAACTTTGTGTCTATTCATCATTATTGTTGTTATTATTATTATGAAACACTGTGTTGATGTATCCATAGGTGTTGCATGTGATACAAGTGATGTTAGAACATGGATTGAAGAAAACTTGGGCCCTTATCTCCAGATGTCCTCCTTTACAGGTCTTCTTCAATTTAATAGCAATTTTAAAAAGGTGAGAAAAATATAGATTGCCATCGATAGAGAAATATTTTTTTGGGCTGTTTTACCACTTTATAGGGGGTTGTCTTACCACGACAAGCTCTTTAAAAAAAAACATAATAGAGCCGACCTGGCGATCAATTGGTTCTTACTTCTGAAATATCCTTTTGTTCAGCTGATATTGCCGGGAAAAACTACACTTGGCCCCACATTTCACTGCAGCAGCTGCGACATGGGAGTATTACATGCCACCCAT
The DNA here is from genome assembly GCF_050947455.1 of Rhinoderma darwinii. NCBI lineage: Eukaryota > Metazoa > Chordata > Amphibia > Anura > Rhinodermatidae > Rhinoderma > Rhinoderma darwinii. Next base: position 136,920,141 of record NC_134692.1, on the reverse strand, counting down.
TCACATAAATGCGTAAATATATAACACGTGGCTTAGCCAAGTCCACCAGAGTGGGAGATGTACACTTCATTGAACATGTTGATAATATTAATTGGTTAATATTGATCAATATTGTTGAGAAGATGACTATTTAAAAGGGTTCTCAGAAAAAGCATGGTTGTTAAAAGGGTTGTGACATCACAGTCCACCCCTTTCATATAGGGCCGGCTCACGACACTCCCTGTAAAATCAATAGTGGTAAGCCAGACATTTTCGACTTCAGGGGAAATGGAATATTACTTGGTGGCCATTTAAATGAATGGCCGACCATGTAATACATGCATGGCTTGAGTCCGCCGGAGCAGGAACCGTTCTTACAGAGCGGCGGACCACCCTCTATGAAGTGCAAATAACCTAATAGGGCCAATGGACAGGGGTTGACTTCGTCAGACAAGAACATAAAGCATGGAATGTAAAATGGTTGTCCTCTTAACATGCAGATCATATGAAGATGACTTCTTTTGTGAGGATGTTAATATATTGCAAAGCCTATAACAGGCAATTTAATCTTGTTTCACTAAGACATAGTCCTTTTTCCAATCTTCTCAGGTAGAAACACCAGATCTACTAAGTGGAAAAGAACTATCAGACTTTACATTCCTGGCAGATTATTTCCAAGAGTCCAATATTACAGAGATCCTACTCAAGCAAATTAAAAATATCAGTAATTGTGAATCACTCCTGGAATATCTCAATGGAATAAAGACCTCATTGTGTCCGGTACGAGTATGATCTTCAACATTCATAATGGTCCTTTACAATGGGCCGAGTGGAGATGCTTATAAGTTATAATGTTCATCTCATGATGGTCTGAAGGGTATTAATACCTGATGGAGAAGACCTTATTGCAGGAATGACCTTATGAAAGGTTCTTCTTCCTATTTTTCTAACTGTTCCACCATATTTTATTACAATGGATTTGTTTTTTCCTATTTGTGTTGATATCCAGGTGGCCGTGACTGGAAGTGAAGATGCTTCAATAATGTTGCAATCGATAGTGAATGGGATCAGTTATGGCCGTCTTTGTTACCCTGATAACTACCAGACCCAAGTACTTGAGTCTGATCTAAATACTTTCTACAACAATGATGGAACGAAGTTCTTGTTGGCGTTAGGGAGGTAGGAAAGTTCAATCTGCAATTTTACTTCTATCAGTACGCCATGTTGGAAATATATCTATATATAAAGATATATCTGTCCCTCCAATCTATCTATTTTCTTCTCCATTCAGTGTCATAGAGAACAATATAATGACCTATAATCAGACCAATGGGTCGTTCGTTATGATCCCTGAGTTCCAGGCTTTGATAACACGGATATTTGATAACATTTTCAAGGAGTATGATTTGTCAGGTAAGTCTTGTCTCATAGTAATCCCAGATGCAGAAAAGACCCAGGGTTAGCAAAATGAAAGAGATATTTGTCAATATGTCAATGTGGATCTCCATTGACTGCCATAAAACCTAATTTCGAGCTGTCCCTTAGGATTACCTGAGTTTTCTAGCTTTTCACTGATACAACTTCCATGGATCAATCAGTTCATTCCAAGAAGAGGGTGGAGAGCACAGGGGTTATGCTTTTTCTATTAAGTTTGGGTGACTCTGTGACAAAATTATAGCTCCTTGGCTGACGAACATGGCTGCCATAATGTAGCTGGACTATAACTTCCTGGACATAGATACAAGAGGTATAAGAGGTCAGGATAGGTGTATAACTGGCTAAAATAGGGATAAAACACAGTACCCAGTGATAGAACAGCTAACTTTTTTTTTGCTTTTCCAGAAATAGTTTCTCTCTTGAAGATGCAGATGTCTCTACTGACATACATGAGTGAGGCCATTGGCACATGTACTTCCCAGCAGGTGCCTATTTACGATGGGGTGGTGAGTGATCTCATTGTTATATCCTATATTACCGTATACCCTCATGAGCTTGTAAATCTGTTGTAAAATAACTTTGCTTATTGTTTACTCTAATATCCAGGCTGTGGTTACTGAAAATGTGGGAGTTCCAATAATGGTGAAAACAACAATGAACGGGTTCAGCTACAGTTATCTCTGTTTCCTTAATGACAATCAGACCCAATCACTCTATTCTATTCTAAACAACTTGTACGGGAATAGTGGAATGGACTACTTTCCGGTTTTGGAAAGGTATAGCTGTCATATGTCTTTGCTATTTATAAAACATAGACACATAGCTTTAAATTGTGTATCTCCCTGTATAATTAAATCAATGGTTACATAGCTACATAGTTTACGTTAAAAAAAAGACATAGATCCATTTAAGAGACATAGGTCCATTTAAGAGACATAGGTCCATTTAAGAGACATAGGTCCATTTAAGCGTTCATAGAACGCTCGTTGCCGATAATTGTCCTATGTAAACAGAGCAGCGATCAGCAGATGAACGAGCAAACGCCCAATCATCTGCTGATCGTATCCTTTTTAAAAAGTAAAATATCATGTCGGCAGCACATGTGTAAACAGGGAGACGCGCTGCCGACATGATAATAATGAATGGGGACGAACAATCGGAGTAACGAGCGCTCGTCCCCATCCATAGGTCCATGTGGCAGGAGCAAACGAGCGCCGATCAACGATGTCTCGTTGATCGGCACTCGCTGTACCGGCCGATTGTCGACCGGTGTATAAGGCGCTTAACCTTTTCCCGTCACAGACATTTTTGGGATTTTCGTTTTAATTTTTTCACCCCACCTTCCAAAAGCCATAACTTTTTTATTTTTCCGTCCATAAAGTCATATGAGGGAGGGCTTGTTTTTTGCGGGACGTGTTGTAGTTTTTCACGGCACCATTTATTGTACCATATACTGTATTGGGAAACTGGGGAAAAATTATTTGTGGGGTGGAATAGGAAAAAAACTGTGATTCCTTTATTTTTGAGTGGTTTTGTTTTTACAGCTTTCAGCGTATGGTAGAAATGGCCTGTTAACTTTATTCTACCGGTCAATACGATTATGGCGATACCAAATTTATATAGTTTTTTTTATGTTTTACTATTTTTGCAAGGAAGAAACTAATTGTTAAAAATATAATTTGAGTTTTGTCACCACATTCTGAGAGGCAGAACTTTTTTATTTTTCTGAAAAAATAATGCTAGGTTTATGCATTGTACTGTAATATGTGTTTATAGCCTATAAAATGATAAGACCACGTCAATGCTTACAGAAAGGAGCAAAGAACTCAAAGGAGACCTACCAGAAGAAAATGTAAAAAAGTCCTTTAGTCTACATTACAAATATGAAAACAATTTTTTAATATCTTACTTCTATGCTGAGATATGATCACTTGAAGTTACAGGCCCAAAGACAGAGGCTGCACTACCGAGAGATTCTGATGACAACATGTCTGCATCTGATATCTGTCACGTGTAGTGTCTTACTCTGCTTGAATAGTCAAGAAATCAGAAGGGACATGTCATCAGAATCTCTCAGTAGTGCAGCCTCAGGCTTTGGGCCTGTAACTTCAAATGATCATATCTCAGCATAGAAGTAAGATATTAAGAAACGGTTTTCACATTTGTAATGTACATCACATGGCCTTAAGCATGGGTCTTAAGAGATGGGTTTTAAGAGAAAGGGTTTTATTTTAAAGCTGATTACATCGTTCATTGTCTCTTTTCCTTCCAGTTTCCTATACAACATAACACACTATAATAATTCAAGTGATGGAATTTTCAGTACAGATGCTCAACTTCAGTCCTTCATTAATCAAGCGGAGTATGATTCTTCAGGTATGAATTTTCTCAACACTTTTATTTCAAATAGGTCTTACCTTGTATTTTATATCTGTATCATACCTTACTGAAGATTAACGGGGTGTCTACAGCAGTCAGTCAGCCTTGGTTTTAGAATATATTTTTGTTACCGTTGTACGAGATCAATCCATTTTATATTTGATATTCAAGCCTGTCTCTATTCGATTAATGATTATTATTCTACATGACAGAAATTGTATATTTTTGGGAAGCTCAAGCATCTCTGTTCAAGTACATCAATTTGGTGGCCTACACCTGTTCGCCTCCGCAAGTGGTAGACAACATTGGATCGGTAAGTAACACAAGAAATGCCCCCTTTACATGATTTTGCTCACTGAATTGGTTACTCAGCCAACAAATTGAAAGGGTATGCCTTCTCTCATGCATCTAAAATAAGAAAGGAAGCAACTTTGCAAATAGCCTTTAATATTAAACATCATTCTGTTTTTGTGTATACAGCTCTTATGCAGGCCTGTATGTCCTTATTCGCAATCTACAAACAAATCCTATGTAATGTGTTACTGCACACCCAGACATATGTAAGAGAATAACACATGACTGCAGGATCAGACAGTAGTGGGTAACCATAGACACATACGTCTGCATAGGAGCTGTATACACAATCCAGTGGAAGATGTATTGCAAAGATGCTAAATTTTTTATTTTAAACACACTGGAGTAATAACAAATTGGTTGCAAAAAGTATTCATACCTTTAAAGAAGCATGTTCTCTGTGAGACAACCAATAAGACAATCACATTAAACCAAATTAATGGATCTTTTCTAGCAATACTAGATATTTGTTGCATCTTATTTTCTTAATGAGAAACCTCAAGACTATATTAGAAATGTGTTATAAATGTAATATTTTATAATCACCCTAGATCCCTGTGCCTTATACTACTTATTAATTTTCATGAGGTTGTCACAGCCCCGCCCCTGATACTAGCATAACTGAATTGTAATATGATAGTCATTAAAGTCCTGATTTGTAACAAAACACGTTTAATTTGAAGGGAATGTACAGGATTAGAAAAACAGGACTGCAGAAAAACAGTGCCACGGTTGCTTACTTCAACTAAACTGAGCTGCAATACCAAGCACAACCAATAGACAGCTGTGGCGCTGTGTTTGGAAGAAAGCAGCCATGTTTTTCTAATCCTGTAAAACTTCACCAAGACAATTCTCTGATACTAAATTGTGTTTAGTTTGAGAGTTAAAAAAAATATAAAAATAATAAAGAATCCAAAAATGATCTAAAATGTTTACATCTTCAGGTCACAAATCCCAATCAGAACAAGTCCTCCTGCAATGGATCCCAAGAACTATCCCTTCTACGCATTCAAACTCAACAAGAAATTCTTAACAATGTCTTTGAAATACTCGGTGAAGGGAAATTGTGCCCAGTCCTATTGAACCAGCTGCAAATTTTCATCATTCTCCTAAATGATTTTGCAGTTACTCCCAATGAGCTCCAGCTTTCACAGTTACCTTTGGATGTTCCCTGTGAAGCATATCAAGCCATGTGAGTGACAAGGGAAAGTGGGGGTTATTAAATTACAATGGTGTGAATAAGAAATAAGAAATGTTATTCAAAAAGTTCCATATTTTCCATGGATTAAGGCATACATGCAACTCGCAATCCATCATGCCTGTTACCAGGGGAAGCTACCTGCTATAACTTTGGGAAACACAGTCAGGGTCAGCATCAGCAGGAAAACTGGGGCAGATATCAGGGCCCCCTGGGCTTGGGAGGGGGAGAGGGCCATGGTGATCGGGGGAAACATTCTGTACACTTGTGAACATGAAGGTGGGATGGACTGGAAGACCACTGTGAGTCTACCACCCACATAGACCCAGAGCTGGCCATGACCTCAGTTAAAAGTCACCCCTCATATAAGTATGTAACTTCCATTATTCCCCATGAAATAGAATTTTACACCAAAAAAATTCTAATTATATACCGGTAGTGTTAAGCTGCCCATAAACTTTAGATATCTGTCGACTGAACGCCCATTCCGCAGACTATTCCTCCCAACTTTACTATATACAGTACTCGGATCGACCAAGTGTGCATGTTTTTTCATCAGGAATAAGCCGCTGCCAGACACCCCTGTTTATCTCTCGGAGGAGGAAAGGATCGGGAATGTAGCAATCCAACAGGCCCGATGCTTCTTCCCCCCTCCATCTGCTATTGGGGGGAGTCAGGACAACCCCATGCTCATTAGATAGTAGACTGGTCCTACTGAAATCAGCCCCCCTTTAACAATGTTATAACAGCATATGAGATGGTACAAGCAGTGAGGTAGTCCAACAGCATAGATAAGAGGGTTCACAAAGTTTCCTATTTTTTCATGCAAATGTGATAAATATAATTTTCTGCTGTTCTCCACTGACCTTCACATTGTATTCCACAGAATAAAAGAGTTAAACTTAGTTTACGACAGATTTAGTAAATACTTGGTGAAAGAAGCTATTTACACATATGGCAAGAAATACCTTACAAGGCAAAAGGAATTAACAGGTACAAGAATAATCTGAGATTATAATGTAAAATGATGGAAGTATGCCATTAACAATATTCATAATCTTTACCTGAACTACCCTGGCTGACCACATGGTGTGCTGTTTCATCCTGGACAAGGCGCATGTGACATAGTTCTATACAGTTCCACCTAGTGGTAAAACTATGATTTGTAATCATTTATTTTTTATTGAAAAATGCAATGAATAAGTTGTGCTTTGTTTCCCATTTTTTTGATAGTCACATGACATATTTGTATATTATACCGCCATTATGTTTAACCCTTTTAACCATTGCCTTCATTAGGTTCACCATGCTTTGTCAATGTCAGTAACAGTAACGACTGGCTGAGTAAAAGCTTTGGCTTATTTTATACCTACGGCACAGTAACTGACTTTGTACTACTCCTTCCAAGCCTGGATATAGTAAGTATTTTGATGAACCCTATTACCCCACTTCAGATATAAAATATTTTTGAAACTTACTTAAGCATCTTACACTGTCATACACTTTGTCAATATAGGACATGTTCTCAAACTGAGATAAAACACAGCTGGGAACTTAAAGAATATGTAAACCTTTGAAAGTATTTTCTTATTTTTTATCAACGTTTTTATGTATTTTTAAGGCGGGATACACACGACCGGGTCGTTCCCGTGCCCAAGTGTCGGCCGGTAAAATCGGCCATTTTGCCCGGCCGGTTTGCATAAAGTTATGCATCCGTGCCGGGCCGGGCAGATCCGGACAGTGACATCAGCGGCAGCTCCTGAAGGGGAATCCCCATGTGTTCGGGGATTCCGCTTCAGGAGTTTCCCCTGATGTCACTGCCCAGATATGGACAGAGACATCAAGCGCTCTGTCCAGGAGCGGAATCCCCGAAAACTCGGGGATTCCGCTCCTTTAAGGAGCTAAAGTGCGGCTAGCACATAGCAGAGCGGGGAGATACCTCCCTGCTCTGCTATAGTGGTGTCGCTGCAGTAGTAGCAGCCGCAGCAGCAGCAGCTGCTGCTACTAGCGGCGCCATCGAAGGTGTCGCCGAGCCAGGGTGCTTTTAACAAGCAGGGGAAGGGAGCCAGCGCAGCGCTCCCTCCACCTGCTGTACACCCCGGCCCTGCAACACAGTGTACAGCGATGCCATTCGTCAGAATGGCATCAACTCCTCCTCCTCACATGCACTCTGCGCTGTGAGGAGGAGGAGATAGAGCGCAACCGCCGGGAAACCCGGCCATCACTCGGAACACATTCCGGTGATGGCCGTGTAATACCCGGCCCCATAGACTTCTATGGGAGCCGGGCGGCCGGGTGCCCGGGCAAAGATAGAGCATGTCCTATTTTTTGACGGCCGGATTTCCCGGCCGTCAAAAAATCGGTCGTGTGAATAGCCCCATTAGGGGTCTATCATTCCTAATGCAGCCGGGTGCCGGCCGATTTATGAACGGCCGGCACCCGGCCGGGAAACCCTGCCGTGTGAATGAGGCCTAAGCAACTTTTAAATTGACTTTTATAAAAAAAATATTTTTACTTTTTACGAAAACAGCTTCTATATATCCTGTATTCATAGAAGTTGTATAGTTCTGTCTGAGTCCGTCAGTTCAGCTGAACTGAAGGCTTGGCCAGAAGGAGGTCCTGCATTTTTCTGACACACAGGAACCAGCTAATAACCAACAAGTTATGAACTTAGATGTGGTCGTTATTAGCTGAAGACATGCAATACCATTTTTCAGCGTGCAATCAGTTCAGCTGAACTGGCAGAACGATGCAGCTACTATGTACACAGGAAGCTGTATAGTAAAAATGTTTGTTTTTTTTAAATAAAAGTCAACTAGAAAGTTGTTTCAAAAAAACATAAAACATTGATTTATTAAAAATAATCTTTCAAAGGTGTATATGGCCTTTAAGATTGCATTTTAAAAAGTGAACTACTATATTACCACTTAACTCGCATTTGACACTGCTCCAATCCAGTCCAAGTGCCATCGAGACCTGTTGCCCAACATTTTTAAGCCGAGTGCCCCCTACACAAACAATTACTCCCAAGGCTATAATCTTCAACTGTGCTGCCAATTAAAAGCACAGCATGAGTACAGTGGAAGAACCTGAAGGGACATGTCATGTACCCCCTTGGTTACATGTACCACAGGTTAAGTACCTAAGTTTAGTACTATTCAGTACATAGATGGAATCCTAGTTGAGGTTTGCCAAATGGTATGACTCTTCCTTGTTGTAAAAATTGACCAGGACAAGGATCTTGACCTGGAAGCCCTCCTGGTTCTACTTGGTGCAAGTAACCATTTAACCCCATTTGAAACTTTGAGGGACAATTTAGTTTGATATTTTGCTTTAAGAACATAAAGTATAGTATTATATAAGCAGCTATTACTCAGTGAATTTGCCAATAAAACTCATCATAGAAAGCTAGAAATTTTCCCACAAAGAACAATTGAATGATATGTCACACAAGGGATTTTCCTACTGCAATTTTTCCATTTGACCACTCTTTGTTTTTGGATCAGGCCGCCAAAGTGTATGGCTCATTTTACTATGGCTTGTGATACATCCAAAATACTTAAAAAATGTTTAAAACAACACTCCAGGCAAAACGCATACACCATATTGTGCCTAGGTTAGGGGCTGTGGGGGTGTAGCTTGACATGCAAAGAGTCCCTGTGTCATGCACTGCCCCCAGAATGCTCCTTTAAAATTTAGAGTCCATAGCTAAATGGAAACCAATCAGATACGGTTCATCGTTATGTTAGATTACACCTTACACAACAAACACTACTCCATCGTTTTATGGTAGATGGCCGAAACTCTATAATGTTATGTTTCCCTTCAGGGTATTGTCCTAGACATTTTACGAGAAGACGACATCAATCTGCTTCTTACAAAACCCAGCGTTCTTCTTAACTTTACCGTGTTTGGAAGAGTTGCAAATCTGATGATTAAAGAAAACGTTCCTGAATATTTAAGTATAATCAGCAACACTACAGCAAAGGTACGGTGCCAAAGTGAGGTATTTGTTAGAGCGTAAATCTTACTCCACCTGAATATTTAACAATTTCTTATTATTTCTATAGGAAAATATATCAGACATCCAATTAACAAGCATCAAGGAGACAATACTATCCTCTGTGCTACTGCATATCCAATCAAGTCTCTCTACCTATGAAGTACAACAGTGGACAATACTCATTCAGACAGAAATAGTTGACTTAATTAAATTTTTTAACCCAGGGCTTCTTCGGCTTCTGCCAATTGACATTACATGTTCATCTTACCAAACTATGTAAGTATAGAATGGCTTATTAATGTATGGGGCGGTTAAGGAATCTACTGCATGTTCTATCCTTCTTTGTAGTAACACGAACATTTCACTGAATATCCATGAATTTGTAATAAAGTGAGCCATTGTTTAAAAAAAGTGACTATGATTCTTACTGGTCGCTATTACTTATATTCATTGGTTATGGCCACCATATTGGATATGTTAAAGGGGTAGTTTGGTTTAGAAAACCCATTTTCAAATATCCTATTTGGGAATTCTGAGTTAAACAAATGAGAGTCCCTCTTTCAGGACCTCTATCGATTGGCTATAGCGGAGAGTGTCTACAAAGAGTGTCTCTGTCTCTGGAGGACCCGGAATGTCTGTACATTACCCAATGGGCACTATGTAATGCTTCATTTCCCCTGTGGTGGCACTACAGGGTACCTGCAGGATCCCCCAAAGATTACAGCTGATCGCCTAGGGTCCCAGCTCTAGAAAAAACCTATGATCAGCTAATTTTTGGGGGACCCATCGATTAACAATGGTTTGTCTAAAGTGAACAACTCCTTTAGTGCTGGACAGGTTCCTTCTAACGCAGGCATTGTCCAAGGTTCGGTGTTTGAACCATGCACAGGGATCTGGTGACGGAAACGATCAATAGGTTCCACACTTTCCTCACGATACGAAGAGTGGCGCGCATCTACTTTTTGAGCTTTTGATGCTTAGACGACCTCACATTCTTTCCTCATGCTAAGCACTAATGATGATCATAGCTGTTGTGTTAATTTATTATTAATATCATACACTTTTCATTGTTGACATCTTGTAACTTAATACACTGCATTTTATCTTGTAACTTTTTTGCTTTTTCTAAACAGAGTGAAAGGATTTACTCTAGTGTTTACATCACTGACCCCAGAAACTCAGATCAATATCTACAAATATTTCATTAATCCATATATGACTGAACAGTCATCTAATACAGGTATTGGATATTAAATACTGTACATGTGTATGACAATACGTAGACGACATTTTTGTGAATTTGTGATATGTATTATATGATTAGACTGTTCCATAATATATATTGCATTATTACATCAATATTGTCATATCATATTTTCCTCATCAGATATTGCCTGTGACACAATCAATATAAAAAGTTGGGTTGAAATGAACTTTGGAAAATATTTTTCACTAGCAACAACACAAGAACTTACAAGATTTAATAAAAATTTAACAAAGGTAAGTAACAATACCTGGAGCCGATAAAACTGCAGGAACATTGTTTTTTATTTACTCCTACATGGAAAAGAACATTATAGAAAAGACCTAGGTCAGAAATGTACTCCAACATTTGCCCACAGCAGCAGATTGAGAAAGACTCATGGGAACCAACCCTAGTGGCGAAGCAATGGTAGTAGCAAATGCAACTCCAAGATCTATGGAAGTATTCGAATCGCATTGTTTCTAACTGTATGAATCTCCAAGTTCCTTTGGTTCAAGATAATACCTAATGACAACAAAGCATTAGACTACAAACACTATTTCTGCGTATTATAGGTAATGTGTGAGGGACTGGTGGGTCAGTGAAATGTTGGACCTCAAGCAGAAGGTCTTAAGATCATGCAGAAAAAACCTGAATATGAGGAAAATTACAAAATTAAATTAAAAAATACAAAATTACTCATGAGGCCCTCTCTGCTACGTCTTCATACAATGAGCTTCAGGTTCAATGGTTTCAAGACCATTGCTTGTCAGTGTTTCACCTTTCTACATCCTCTTATAATACGTGCACCAGTTGAGATATCCCCATTGGTACAAGCTTTGTTTTGTGGACTGCTCCTTCATTTAATGCAGCTGGAATAATCTGATAATCCAAGTATTTCAATCTAGAGTTATTGCGCTATGAAATTTTGGCCACAAATTAGTTATTTGGGTAGAAAGAGTAGATGGTATTTTATTGGTGAAATTTGTTGGAAAAAAATTATTTTGTCCAAAATTTAAAGTCTATAACAATATAATTTATATATGGGGCATAATTTATGAGAAATAAGACTCCTCCTTTCCTCCATCTGCAGTATTATGCTATTCCGCAAGTTAAATAATAGAAGCCTGCATTCATTATTACCTTGGCTAGGGTTGTCAACCATCGTAAAATTCCTGGACAGTACAAAAAAATAGCAGATTTATTTCCAGTGACCATAAAAATAAATTTTTGGGCCTGAGATTTTTTTTAAAGTTAGGGATTATCATAATTTTACAGTTCATATTAAATGCTGATAATGTATTTATATCAGTATCTGAGCTATAAATAAATAAATATTACTTATAAACTTTATGATTCATTATAGTTTTCCAATTTGTTCGTACAAATTGTTGGCTGATTTTTGAATAAGTTGTGCAAAAAAAGGAAAAAATCAAGTTGGCACATCGAAAGTTAGAACAAATGCATGAATCTTGTTCCCTTATTTTGTAGCTAGAAAATCCGAGTGACTTATCTGTAAAGGACATTGTGGATTTTACATTTATTGCCGATTTATTACAAAACTCAACATTGTCCAGAATTATTTTGAGTCAGATTAAAGAATTTCAAAATTATGAGACACTTCTGGAATATATTTCCGAAATACATGGTACAATTTGTCAGGTAAAAAAACATTTTTTTAATTTTTTTTAGTAATTTATGATATTTTTATCATCAATTCTCACAAAATGATATAAGTGTAAAGTAAATCATTATTCACATACCTCCCTTTTTGCTCCTTTTTAGGTCACAGGTCCATTTTCTAACACATCTTCATGTGACCAGGCTTCACTGAGCCTCTCTACCCAACGGCAGCTTCTGACTAATGTTTTCATATTACTCAATGAAGAGAGAAGTCTACTGTCTATGTCCAAGTGGATCCAAGTTTTCCACACTATTATTATTTACTTTTTTGATGCCCTCAATGAAACTCATCTGTCTCAGTTGCCACTCAACATTTCATGCATAGATTACCAAGCCATGTGAGTGTAATGTATTAGCTATTATGACTCTTAGAGAATTGCAGTTGTGATAGATTTGATGATGGCAGAGCATAGTCTGTTGAAATTTCTCTTTCCATAATGTCTACATGTTTCATTTTTATTCTAGAGTGAAGGAACTCAATGATGTCTTCTCCAAGCTTGACAAAGCTGAAATCATCTCGGTCTATTCTTACAGCAAATCATACCTGATCGAGCAACAGAAACTCTCAGGTAATTTATAATTAAATTTTTGTTTTTTCCTTTAGATCACAAATATAAAAAATATCTGTCAATGTAGCACAAGAAGATATAACTTTCCACTTCCTCATTAAGGATCTGCATGTGAAGTTGACACCATCAATACCAAGATGTGGATTGATAAGAACCTGGGCTCCTTTTTTATCCGTGCCACATTCTCCGAGCTCTTCAACTTTTATCCAAGTTTTGATGTGGTAAGTTCTCGTAATATCTTTCATTGTTCATTCACATAATAGATCTGGGAAAATGTATCCATGTCAACATAGTATCCTTTACTTTAAAGGAAATGTTTTTGAAGATCGTGACACCTGATGATGCAGCTGTACTTCTGACCAAACCAGACGCCCTTTCAAATAGAACTTTGTTGAGACTAATCCTTGTTCTTTTACGACCAGAAGATATTCCAGACTACACAACTGCAATAATCACAGCAGCCTCACAAGTACGTTAACGCAACAAATTAACCCTTATTAAAACAAAAATATTCTAAAATTATGGAGCCTGTTGCCAACATGGGCAGATGAATGGTCAGTTTGGATTAAATCTAAGGTCCAACTAAGGAGCTTTTTATTTTTAAATTAATGCATATGCTACACTACCCTTTTTGTACTACCACTAATACAAACATGTCGCTTGTCATTTTATCAATGACCATCCTTAAAAAACGATCAATTGATATGAAGTGGAACTTTATTAGCGCCATTGTCAACATCTTAGCTTGTTTTAGGCGGTGTACAATAATATATGAAAAAGGTTAGGCTGGTGGAAATCCTTGAAGGAACCTGAAGACAGTGTTGAAAGTTCTGTAGGTCTATAATGGGTCTATGGGTCTTACCCCAGAATTAACTGCCAATGGTTTGATCCTGGTGCCAAGTTTCAGTAATACTAGGACACAAAAGTATTTTGCCCGCAGCTGGGGAGCCACCTTAAAGAGGCTCTGTCACCAGATTTTGCAACCCCTATCTGCTATTGCAGCAGATAGGCGCTGCAATGTAGATTACAGTAACGTTTTTATTTTTAAAAAACGAGCATTTTTGGCCAAGTTATGACCATTTTTGTAATTATGCAAATGAGGCTTGCAAAAGTCCAAGTGGGTGTGTTTAAAAGTAAAAGTCCAAGTGGGCGTGTATTAGGTGCGTACATCGGGGCGTTTTTAATACTTTTACTAGCTGGGCGCTGTGAAGAGAAGTAACATCCTCTTCTCTTCAGAACGCCCAGCTTGTGACAGTGCAGATCTGTGACGTCACTCACAGGTCCTGCATCGTGACGGCCACATCGGCAGCAGAGGCTACAGTTGATTCTGCAGCAGCATCAGCGTTTGCAGGTAAGATCGACTTACCTGCAAACGCTGATGCTGCTGCAGAATCAACTGTAGCCTCTGGTGCCGATGTGGCCGTCACGATGCAGGACCTGTGAGTGACGTCACAGATCTGCACTGTCACAAGCTGGGCGTTCTGAAGAGAAGAGGATGTTACTTCTCTTCACAGCGCCCAGCTAGTAAAAGTATTAAAAACGCCCCGATGTACGCACCTAATACACGCCCACTTGGACTTTTACTTTTAAACACACCCACTTGGACTTTTGCAAGCCTCATTTGCATAACTACAAAAATGGTCATAACTTGGCCAAAAATGCTCGTTTTTTTAAAATAAAAACGTTACTGTAATCTACATTGCAGCGCCGATCACATGCAATAGCAGATAGGGGTTGCCTCTTTAAGAGAGCCTGAGAGCTACACATGGCTTCCATATTAATGGCTGGGAAACACTGCCATAGATTGAGCTAATATCATATCTCAAAAACTTTTTGTCTGTAGGCTAATCTGTCAGAATCTGAGATAACCATGATAGAAGAAGTTTTCTTGGAGACGGTTCTGGTCAAGCTCAGTTCCAACTTCTCTATATATACCCCTGAAGAATGGAAGATCTTGTTCCAAACGAACCTGGTTTTACTTCTTCCCAGTTTCACCCCATCTCTTCTCCAGCTTCTGCCAATAAACATTAGCTGTTCCTCCTATCATGAAATGTAAGTATCATGCAACGTATTTGAATGTAGATTCTTTATTATAAGTGTATCATAATGGGTACATAACCAATGGGAAAATACATAATAGACCATTGTTTTTTCCAGAGTAAAAGGATTCATCATGTCCTATGACAACCTCACATTTGACACTAGAAATGCCATCTATGACTCCTATATACAGAAGTTATTAGATGTGCAATCACAGTTAACGGGTATGTAACAGGCTTCCGTGGAAGAAGCAGAACGTTTTACTTCAGTATTACAGGTTATTTGAAGATCCTTCATAAAGTTTAGATTAATGATCAATAACAAAGTCTGTTATATCTGCAGGAGTGGGATGTGAGGCTGTGGATATCAGAGTGTGGATTAAAGAAAATTTAGGCTTGTTCATCCAGCAGTCCTCTCTATCAGAGCTTATTGCATTCAACAGTAATTTTGGGAAGGTGAGCAGAGAACTTACTTAAAAGGGTTGGTTGAAATTCAAAACAAGGATCTGCAGAAAAAGAGCCACTCTTTTCTGGAACACAGCAGAACTTTTTTTCGTATCTCATACAACCCATTTAACACAAAAAAATGACAAAGCAATGAGCAAATATCAATTACAGATGTTCAGTCTTTTTACATTACATCCTTGTTAATTCCAGGTAACTAATCCAGAGCTACTAAGCGCATCTGAACTCGCCGACTTCATAAGCCTGACAGACTATTTACAAAACACATCCATGATCACTGCCCTTGTCAGTGAACTGAATCAGTTGGATAACTGTGAACCTCTCTTGGAATTTCTTAACAGAATACAGACCTACATCTGTGCTGTGAGTACGCATCTCATGAAAAAAATCTTAACATTATAACAGATTCGCTTCAAATGATAAAACTCTCTCTGCCTTCAGCCAACACTATGGGGAGCATACTGTATACTGTTTATACATTCCATTTAATAATTAAACAGTATGCAGTAAGCTCCTGAGCTCCCTCTAGTGGTGACTGCAGGTAGACACAATTTTATCATGCAGAACTCTATGTCTATGCAGTGGATTTTAAAGAGGCTCTGTCACCAGATTTTGCAGCCCCTATCTGCTATTGCAGCAGATAGGCGCTGCAATGTAGATTACAGTAACGTTTTTATTTTTAAAAAACGAGCATTTTTGGCCAAGTTATGACCATTTTCGTATTTATGCAAATGAGGCTTGCAAAAGTACAACTGGGCGTGTTTAAAAGTAAAAGTACAACTGGGCGTGTATTATGTGCGTACATCGGGGCGTGTTTACTACTTTTACTAGCTGGGCGTTGTGTATAGAAGTGTCATCCACTTCTCTTCACAACGCCCAGCTTCTGGCAGTGCAGATCTGTGACGTCACTCACAGGTCCTGCATCGTGTCGGCACCAGAGGCTACAGATGATTCTGCAGCAGCATCGGCGTTTGCAGGTAAGTCGATGTAGCTACTTACCTGCAAACGCTGGTGCTGCTGCAGAATCAAGTGTAGCCTCTGGTGCCGACACGATGCAGGACCTGTGAGTGACGTCACAGTGCTGCACTGCCAGAAGCTGGGCGTTCTGAAGAGAAGTGGATGATACTTCTATACACAACGCCCAGCTAGTAATAGTAGTAAACACGCCCCGATGTACGCACATAATACACGCCCAGTTGTACTTTTACTTTTCAACACGCCCAGTTGTACTTTTGCAAGCCTCATTTGCATAAATACGAAAATGGTCATAACTTGGCCAAAAATGCTCGTTTTTTTAAAATAAAAACGTTACTGTTATCTACATTGCAGCGCCGATCTGCTGCAATAGCAGATAGGGGCTGCAAAATCTGGTGACAGAGCCTCTTTAAGCTCTGTATCAGAAAAACGAAGCACCCTGTAAGATGTATGCCTGTAACACCGTCAAACCTCATGTTTTGTAGGACACTTCTAATTTAAAGAACACCTCATGTGATGAACAGCAAATAGTAACAAAGCTCAGTAACCAGACTCAAGAGGAAATTGTCAATACCATCTTTCTCCTACTCACTGAAAAAGGGATTTGTATACATAATTCCACCTGGCTTCAAGTTTTCACTCTACTCCTTAATAGTTTCACTGTTACACCAGGTGAACTCCAGCTTTCTCAGCTTCCTTTGGACGTATATTGTCAAGACTACCAAATCATGTAAGTGACAAAGGAATGACCAGAGAGGAACCTGTGATAATATGCTCAAATGTTAAATTAACCTCTTAGTGACCAGCCTATTTTAAACCTTACTGACCAAGCTATTTTTTAAGTTTTTCCATCGTCACATTCCAAGTGATATAACTTTTTTATTTTTGCGTCGACATAGCTGTATAAGGTCTTGTTTTTTTGCGGGACAAATTGTTTTTTTTAATAGCACCATTTTGGGGTACATATCTGTTAAAGGGGGTGGAGTAATAGCGGGATTCACTGGTTAGTGGCACCCACTATTACTACCGCCTTTATAATTAGGGTCACTAGGGTTATGCCTAGTTCCCCTACCTTTTCCTTATACTAACGTCGATCTAATTGCTTTAGCGGCTACTCAAGGGAATAAGACCATATAGTAAATAAAGATAATATTTATTAACATACAGTAATCACTCTCATATGTATAATACAGTAACTAATCACCGTACAGTATAAACACGGTATCAAGATATTATACCGCCACCCACTTACATAAACATACACAGAATACAGTTACGTTACAACACAATAAACATAAGTTACTTGTGATTCTCACACGCTCTCTATCTCTATCCCACTCCCTCCTAATATAACTTTCCCTATACACTAAGGGTTAATACGGGATAAGGAGGAACAAGGGGAATGGGTTACTGAAAACAGACAGCAAGGGTTAACTCAGGGACTCTGGGACCGCAAGGGTTAACTCTGGGACAGCAAGGGTTAACTTGGGGAGAGCAAGGGGTTAACTTACTCAGGGAGAGCAAGGGGTTAACTCAGGGAAGCAAGGGTTAACTCAGGGAAGCAAGGGTTAACTCAGGGACTCTGGGACAGCAAGGGTTAACTCAGGGACAGTAGGGACAGTATCAAGGGGTTAACTCAGGGAAGCAAGGGTTACAGCAGGAGAGACAGGGTTAAGTGTAGCTGCTGCTACACTTGATACTTAGCGTGACTTTGTGGAGCAGCAGAGGCAGCAGCAGGAACCCAGGTCTTTGGAGGAGAGAGAGAGAGAGTTGAGCCGTCGGTGATGTGTGTGTGAGGCAGGCAGGCAGGCAGCTCTCAGCTGATCTTCTTCAGATTCGGCTCCTGAGCTCGGCTCCTGAGCGTACCGATGCAGGGCTATTTAACCCTGTCGGTACGCTTGCAGCGGGGAGTGTGGCGCTTGCCCCAGGCTAGCATGGGTCGGCATGGTGATAATGTATCACCAGCCAACTCATGAGAGCCCGCACGAGACAGTCCGTGCGCGCGGGAGACTTGAAATGGAGACAGGGGATAACTATCCCTTGTCTCCATGGTTTCCTAACAAAGCAGGGACATGCTAATTGTCCTGCTCTGCTTCCAACCGTATTCATGACCAGGGCTGTTACAGCCCTGGCTCATGATACATTATATGTACTATACATAAACATATATATTATATATATGTGTATATATATATACATATATATATATATATATATATATACATATATATACACACACATATATAACATATACATACATATATATATATATATATATACATACATACATATATATATATATATATATATATATATGGACACTTCCCTTTACAATATCATTTATTGATTAACTTTTATTAACTTTTTTGGGGGGTAATGGAAAAAAAATAAATTTCACCACTCTATTTTGCGTCTTTGCTTTACGCCGTTTACTGTGTGGTAGACATAACATCATAACTTTATTCAGCGAGTTATTACGATTGTGGCGATACCAAATTTATGTCGATTTTGTATGTTTTACTACTTTTACACATGTGTCGCCATGTTTTAAGAACTATAATTTTTATATTATAACGCTGATGCAGCTGTATGAGGGCTTTTTTTTTGCGGGACGAACCTTAGTATTAATATTGGTACCATTTTGGAGTACATGCAAATTTTTTATCACTTTTTATCGAATTGTTTTGAAGGCAGGATGAACAGAAGACAGCAATTCTGGCTTTGCTTTTTATTCAAAAAGGTTACGGCGTTCACCGTGCGGGTTAAATAATGTAATCGCTTTATAGGTGGGGTCGTTACGGATGCAGCGATACCAAATATGTGTGATGTTTTATATTTTTTTAGTTTTTTCATATTAAAGTATTTTATAAAAGGAAAAAGTGGGTTTTTCATTTTTTTTATTTGGGATTTTTATTTATTAATTATTAACTTTATTAAAATTTTTGATAACTTTATTTTTAGTCCCACTGGGGGACTTCACTATGCGATCTTCTGATTGCTTTTATAATACACTGCAATACTTCTGTATTGCAGTGTATTATTGCCTGTCAGTGTAAAACTGACAGGCACCTGTTAGGTCATGCCTCAGGCATGACCTAGCAGGCATCCACCACAGGCAGACCTGGGGGCCTTTGATAGGCCCCCGGCTGCCATAGAAAGCCATTGGCACCCTGCGATTGCAATTGCAGGGTGCCGGTGGAGTGAGAGGGAGCACCCTCCCTCCCAAACCACTTGGATGTGGCGCTCGGTATTGAGAACCGTATCTAAGGGGTTAAACGGGTGAGATCGATGTTGATATCGATCCCGCGCATTAGAGCAGGTGCCCGGCTGTCTTTAGACCACCTGATAACTGCTTTAGCCTGCGCAGGACACCCGTGCCGGGCTTATGTCACAGCTCCTTGAAAAGGCGGCGCTCTTGTATAAGTCCCCTTAATGGCCGCCATGAAAAGGCGTATTGGAGGTCGTTAAGGGGCTAAAAATAATTATTTATCGTTAGTGCCGTCTCTGTAATGATACCTAGTGCTATGGGTTGGTGTTTCACAAATTGTTGCTGTATAACTTGGAATACCTAAAATATAACAGCCATACCTTAACCGGTTCAGGACCAGGCATCGTTTAGACATTTTTAGGGTCTGTTCACAACAGCGTTGGCTTTCCGTTCCGGGGTTCCGTCGGGTGATATTAATTGATATTAATGGTGACGGAAACGGAAGCTGTTGTTTCAGTTTGACTTTCCGTTGCGGGGTTCACCCGACGGAAACCTCCGACGGAACCCTGGAACGGAAAGCCAACGCTCATCTGAATAGGCCCTTAGCACGCACTAGTTAGACGGCTAGAACTTGTGTTGGGCTAGCAACGCCATTTTTGCGATGTTTTTTCCGTAACCAATGCAGGTTTATTTTTTTATGATTTTTATTCAGATAGTTTTTGCTTTTCTTTTTAGAATTTTTAAGCTTATAGTTTGAAACAAAATAGTAAAAAAATATGCTTTATTACTTTTTATAAAAAAATTCTGGTAATAATTGGGTCAGTGCTAGCTTTACGACAATGATTGGCGTTGAAGCGTTTCTTTAGGGGGCATTCTACACATTCCAATTACAGGGGGAACCAGCACTGATATAGTGACTTTTGTCACAGTAATGGGTCTTCTGGGTCTAGTTAGACCCAGCAGCAGTCTTCTTCTACTGGCACCCAGGCAAACATGTGACCAGTCACAGTATTACTGGGACCAATAGCTGCCGCTGCCTCGATTATATGCACAGCGCTCATTGAGCACTGTGTACGTGAGTATAGACAAGACAAAGGAGGTGGTGAAAGCCACTTCTGTCTTTTTTCCCGGGTCCCTGGCAATCTCTAACTGCTGGGCACCCGACGTTTAACTGCCCAATCGCTCAGGTACAGTGGGTAGTCCTCAACCGGTTAAAAGTTCCTGCTATTCACTACAGTTCAGGTTCTCAGATTTGAAAATGTTTTTTCAGATAATAGAACTAATAGGAAGTACGGCTTCCTTTTAGCTCTTATATGTAGCTTTTTAAAGACAGGATTAGTACCACTAACCTTTTTTTTCCCCTATAATAGATATGTTTAAAGAAAATTGTTGCCCCTTAAAAATCAATGTTATTTCTAACGCTTCTTTCCATTTTGTGTAACAGAATTAGAGTGCTGAACAACGTTTACCACAGACTAAAGAGCTTAGAAAAAGACTCAGTTTATAATTACATCAAGACATATCTCACCAAACAAAGAGAAGATACAGGTAAACTAATATCATATAAGTGAAACTGTATGTATCTATCGAAAGCCCCATTCACATCACGTTTTTTGGCCAACTTTTAACGGGAAAAGCTTCCGAAGTATATGTTATAGGTAGGCTGTGACAGATGCCTAAGGGTATGTGCACACGATAGCTTGCTTTTACGTCTGAAAAGACAGACTGTTTTCAGGAGAAAACAGCTGCCTCGTTTCAGACGTAAAAGCTCCTCCTCGCATTTTGCGAGGCGTCTGTGACGCTCGTAAATCTTGAGCTGTGCTTCATTGACTTCAATGAAGAACGGCTCAAATTACGTTGCAAAGAAGTGCCCTGCACTTCTTTGCCGAGGCAGTAAATTTACTCGTCGTCGTTTGACAGCTGTCAAACGACGACGCGTAAATTACAGGTCGTCGGCACAGTACATCGGCAAACCCATTCAAATGAATGGGCAGATGTTTGCCGACGTATTGTAGCCCTATTTTCAGGCGTAAATCGAGGCATAATACGCCTCGTTTACGCCTGAAAATAGGTCGTGTGAACCCAGCCTTACAGTGCCATCCGTCACCCAAAGACTATTATGGCATCCATTTAACTTATTATTAGGGCCTGTTCACATCAGCGTCAGGCTTCAGTTCATCGGTTCCATTCGACCTTTCCGTTGGATGAACCGATGAACGGAAACCATAGCTTCCGTTTGCATTATCATTGATTTCAATGGTAATGCTTCCGTTGCAGTTGGTTTCCGTTTGTTTCCATTCCGTAAGGCTTCTGTTTTTTTCGTGAAAACAATAGCATGGTCGACTACGCTATTAAAATTACTACGCTATTACCATTAAAAAAACGGACACATTATGGAACAGAAACAAATGGAAAACAACTGCAACGGAAGCATTACCATTGAAATCAATGATAATGCAAACGGAAGCTATGGTTTCCGTTTGGCTTTCCGTTCATCGGTTCCTCCAACGGAAAGGTCGAACGGAACCAATGAATGGAAGCCCGACGCTGATATGAACACACCCTTAATTGATGCATTTTACATATGCTTTATATATGTCATCCCTAGCCTCCCATGTTACGTATACCACGCAGTAAATGGTTTTTATGTACTAGTGTAGTCTACTACGCTATTCCATACCTCAAAAAAGCTAAACCGCCGTATACCAGCCCGACGGAGGCCAAAAGGATACTATCTATCTATCCTCTATCTATCTATCTATCTATCTATCTATCTATCTATCTATCTATCTATCTATCTATCTATCTATCCATCCTATATCTATCTATCTAATATCTATTTGTCTATCTCATGACCATCTATCTGTCTGCATTAATGTCTATATAAATTAGGAAAGTATATGCACTAATAAAAATACAAATTGTGAGAAAATGATCTATTTTAAACTGAATCGTGTCTTTCAGGCTCCGCATGTACATCGGATATCCAAAACACTGAGGAATGGATCAGTATAAACTTTGGACTTTTCTATATCAGTGCAACAATCTCAGACTTGCTAGAAATATACCCCAATCTGGAAATAGTAAGACAAATTGGATTTTCTTTTACAATTTCCAAATGACTACTTTTATTTTCTTACTTTACTCTATGTGTGTATCCCAGGGCTCTGTCTTGGAAATATTAGCTCCCGGTGACGTGCCCCTGCTTTTAACCAAGCCTGAAGTACTCTTGAATGTAACGTTGCTAGAGAGAGTTACAAGTCTAGTGGAAAAAGAAAACATCACTGAATATTTGGAAATTATTGTAAAGACAAGTGCTGGGGTAATGTACGATTGCAGCTACTATGTTATTGAAGTTGGGGAATTTCATAACACATACCATGACGGAAATGTTTCACTTTTATGGCCGTGTCAACTAGAAGTAGAAAAATAATCACTGGGACCCTTTCTAATCCCAGGAATAAGCGACACACTGTCACTTTCCATAGTACGAAATGTAGAGATGGAAACAGTCGAGAAGTCTCGCTCTGCTAATTCTGTGGCTACCTTTCAATCTTAAAATCTAGACCAGCGTCACTTCAGTTTTATTGATTGGTGGTGGTCCTAGCAACCCCCATTGCTCACACTTTTAAGACTTCTCAAACTGAAAGACTATAGAAGCGCAAAATGTCCTGTCGTGGGAATAGTTCTTTAATGTTATAGTTACTTAACTCCCATTCCTTTTCATTCTCTGTATTTTTTTGTTGTGTGTAGGAAAATTTCTCAGTACGTCAGTTGGAGGATGTGAAGGAAACGTTTCTGGCTGTTCAGCTTGATAAACTCAGATCCAGCTTTTCTACTTATGACACACAAGAATGGACAGCCCTGATCCAAACCTATTTCATTAACCTGCTTCCGAGTTTCAACCAAACACTCCTTCTTCTTCTCCCGATCGATATCTCCTGCTCTTCATTCCAAACCATGTAAGTAGAAAAATCCCATTTTCCGTTTGACTTGACTTTTTCGTCTTTAAACTGGCAATGAAATCTGATCATTATTTAACATCTATGGCTCACTGCACCATTGAAATAACAGGCACATTTGACTGAGCCCAACATGCATATTAATTGGGGAACTGGGACCCAATAAAACATGGTTATATTTTTGGAAAAAGTGGCGGTACTTGTGTTGCTTTGTCTGGCTTTGATAGTAGAACCTCCTTCTGTCCTTTCAATCTCCATCCACTTTGGTTAAGCTACACCCTATTTCCAATCCTTCAGCTGAAAACCATGGTGTGAAAGATCTTTGCTTCTCTGGCAGATGTCTACAGCTTGTAGAATCCCTACAAACTGACCAAATTCGAGATGTAGCCGTTGCTTTAATTCACCACTGCCCTCACCCTTCCTTGGAACTTCGTATCTTCTTTCTGATCTTAATAATTTAGACAGCACACTTATTTGACCACTGCTGCTATTTGATCTTTGACATTAAAGAGGTGTTGCACTGTTAGGCTATGTTCACTCGGAGTATTTTGGGGGAGGAATATCTGCCTCAAAGTTCCAAACGGAATTTTGAGGCAGATATTCCTCCCCCAAAATACTCCGTGTGAACAGCAATTATCGCGCCGTTTTTCGCCCGCGGCCATTGAGCGCCGCGGGCATAAAACAGCGAGATATACGCTTTCTCCTGCCTCCCATTGAAGTCAATGGGAGGTCGGAGGCGGAAGCGCCCGAAGATAGGGCATGTCGCTTCTTTTTCCCGCGAGGCAGTTTTACTGCTCGCGGGAAAAAGACGCCGACGCCTCCCATTGAAATCAATGGGAGGCGTTCTCGGGCCGTTTCTGGCGAGTTTTGCGACGCGGTTTCCGCGTCAAAAAACTCGGCAAAAGACCCCGTGTGAACATAGCCTAAATGTTACTATTAAGGTAAACAAAGACGACACATTGCTCCATTACAGTATATAGATGACGTTCCAAAATGTTAAATTTCTTTTTTTCAAACAGATTGGAAGGATTCAGTAACAGGTTTACATGGCTGACTAAAGAAACACAAGATGATGTCTACAACTATTTCATTAGGAGATACATGAGCTATCAGTTATCTACTACTACAGGTAAATATTAGACTCACCTGGTCCTCCGACTGTGTGTACATGTAGGTGCTTTGTTTTTATTGATTGTTCCCTCCCTTACTATTGTTCATCATTCATTACTTGTACACTAGCCGGGTATATACACCACAATTTCTCAATGAAATATATACAGTAGGATTTCAGCTGATTTTTTTTATCATTCTCTTCGCATTACTATATGTAAGAATCAAGGACGTGGAGGTCAAGATTCCTTGTTACTAGAAATTATGATTCATTGTGGAAACTGACATTATTCCATCACTTTTGTGAAGAAATTACAAATTGCAAAGTGTCAGACTTAAATAAGTTTATAATATCTTTACATAGTTTACTTATTTAAATATTGGATTGGCATCTGTCCTCCCCCTTATTAATATGTTTAACATGAATTATAATAATTGAGTTATCCCTTAACTTTGGATTCATTTGACAGTATATATTGGATTATTGTAGATTTATATAATACTGATGAGTATTTTTAACACATATACACTTTTGATATTTTGTAAAATTATGACTTGTATGTTAATTCATTGATCCATTGTACACTGTATGGCTAATACCCTCATTTAAATAGATCTATGTGAGAAATATTTAAGCAAAGAGGAAAGTCCTATTGTGACAATAATGGTGGAAGGTTCATAATAATAAAGCAAAAATGCTGTTTGTATTCTACTTTATAGGTGTTGTCTGTGATTCCATAAACTATGAAACTTGGGTCAATCTCAACTTTGGAAATTTCATAGTTTTTTCTAAATATACAGATCTCATTCAGTTCAATAGAAATTTAACAGAGGTAAGAATAACTAATAATGGTGCTAAAAAATACTACAACAGAAGGCATGTTATTGTACTTTATCACAAAGAAATATTATCGCATGGCCATGACTGGGCTGACCCATCATAGAACCACGTGCACAAAGAACAGACACCAATTTTTACACAACTCAGCAGCACTCTGATTTGTATGGGGAACATTTACCATTACTCTAATGTCTTTTCTGGTGAGATACAAATGAGAAAAAGGTTGGATTTCAACCATTCAAATCTTTGTTTTCCCCAGAGATAAGTAGCAGCCCCATATCTGTAAAACTGTATTAAAACTCCTGGTAGCAACTTATCAACCCCATCACCAAAGGATCCACCATTAACTCCCACTGGAGTATAGTCAAGAGACCTAAATACACATGAGCCCCTGACTTTATGTGCACACATAAGGTCAGAAACCAACTAAATCCAACCTGTATGGAAAACGTAAAAAAAGAAACAACAACATATCACATTTAACCCCTTAAGGACACGGCTAATCTTTGTTTTATTCATTTTCAGTTTTTCCTCCTCGAGTTCCAACATTTTTTTTATTTTGTTGTCGACATAGCCATATGAGGGCTTGTTTTTGCGGGATAAGTTGTAGTTTTTTCCATGGCACCATTTATTATACCGACTAATGTACTAGGAAGCTGAGAAAAAACATACTTTTTTTTTTGGTGGTTTTGTTTTTATGGCGTCCATGAGGCGGTAAAAAATACATAATCACCTAATTCTACAAGTTGATACGATTACGGTGATACCAAATTTATGCTGTTTTTTTTTAATGTTCTACCACTTTTATACAAAAAACAACAACTATTTGCTAAAAAAAATAAAAAATAAAAAAAAATTGTTTTGGGTCGCCATATTCTAAGAGCCATAACTTTTTATTTTTCTGCCAATTAAACGATGTGAAGGCTTATTTTTTTCCGGGGCGAACTGTAGTTTTTATCCAATTTTTATGGAGAGTTAAGGTGACCAAAAACTAGAATTAGCGTGTTACATATATATATATATATATATTTTTTTTTTTTACTGCGTTCACCGAGTGGGATAAGCAACACTATATTGTGATAGTTGAGACTTTCACAGAAGCAACAGTACCAGTTATGTTAAGTTTTATTTTTTAACATTGCTCTAGGAAAAAAAATGGAAAAAGGGGGACTTTTTAAATAAATATTTTTTGGAACATTCAAAAAAACTTTATTTAACTGTTTATTAGTCCCCCTAGGGGTCCTGAACTAACGATTGCTTGCATGATATACTGCAATACTAATGTATTGCAGTATATCACTGTACTGATAGTCTCCTTTGAACCCCTGCCAGAGGCAGGGCTTCAAAGGAGTACACAGATAGCAGACCTGGGGGCATTCATTAGGCCCCCAGTCTGCCTAATAACAATCAGCACCCCGCGATCCTGTCAAAGGGGGGCCGATGGCACATCGGGGGGGGGGGGCAGCCCCCCGGATTCTAACAATTTAAAAATTCGCAATTGACAACGGTATTTAAGGGGTTGAACAGGCGAAATCAAAGTGGTCTTTGATTCCACCCATTGCAGGAAGGTGTCGGCTGTATTACACAGCCATCATCTGCAGGGTAAGGAGCGCGTTCAGCCCGTGAGTCTACTCTACACTTCCCCTTAACGGCTGCACCTACATGTACGCGGCATGTCGTTAAGGGGTTAATGTTACCATTTAAAATAGCATTGTTACTGTATAAAACCTGAAACGGATTTTCAAGAAAGACTTTCTCTTTTACAGAATTTCCTATCCCTAAATATTACAGCTGAACTTGTAACCAAGACAGATGTTCTTCAAAATGAAACCTTGCTCATTTCATATCTAAGTAAAGTGGAACTAGAAAATATCACAGTCTTTTTGACTGCCCTGAAATCTGCAGCAGAAAAGGTAAGCAAATCCGAACCTCAAAAAGATGTCTGTGAAATTAAATATAATTACATTCACAATTCTAGTAGGGGACAAACATAAATTGGATCCGGTTTTGAACAAATCATACTGAAACCTCTATTATTTCCATAGGCAAATGTGTCTCAGGATCAGGTAGACATAGTAAAGGAAACTCTTCTGGCTGTGGAGCTTCAACAACTTCAGTCCAACTTCTCTACTTATACCACCGGAGAATGGAAGGTTTTGTTTGAGACCCACTTGACTTTCTTGATCGAGTATTTTAATCAAACCCTTCTTCAGCTCTTGCCAACAAACATTTCTTGCGAGTCCTATCAAGCCATGTAAGTACCATGCACATACATAGACAAAATAGGACATATATTATCTCTTGAACTTTAAATGAATGAAGAAAGCTTTCAAGATTCCTATATTATATCCTGATATAACATTCCAATATTTGATTTGTCACCCAGAATAAATGGATTCACCCTTGCTTCTGACATGCTGGATGATGGCACTGGAAGAGATATCTACAAGTACTTTATCAAGATATACATGACTCAACGGGCAACTTCTACAGGTATGAATCCTCGTGAGCTAGGCAAAATTTGAAGACACAGATACACTATCTTATGCATATAATGTCATTCTTCTTTTCATGCCTAATCTTTGTTCACTTGTAACAAGCCGTGATTTGTCTCCATTCTTCCTTTTCAGATGTTGCTTGCGATACTGTTGACTATCAAACCTGGACTTATATCAACTTTGGCTATTTTATCAAATATTCCACAACAGAAGACCTAACCATCTTCAACAAAAACCTTACACAGGTGGGTGAATGTCTAAAGGAAGGTTAACCTCCAAAATCGACCTCCATTTTCTCTGGACATATTTTTCGTATGGTGACTTTAGGGTTCCCCATCATTACCTGTTTTCACTAGGTCCAAGTGTGAGCATTGGAACAAATCTTAAGCTTAGAAGTTTATGGTGTTTGAGGAGGAATTAGTGGCATCTAGATAAATTTACCTCTACATTGATATTGTGAAATAAAAGCAAAGGAATAAAACACCATGTGTTTTGAGAGGAACAGTCCGGTTCAAAGAATTTAACGGTCCAAGAACTAAGATAGTTTTAGTCGGTCCATAGTCCATGAAAAAAAATGATGTAGAACTATATCTCATAAGATATTTTTTTTCATACAGTTATCGATATAAAACATTATATTGAGGCTTTGTCATTCACAAACTCCAAGAGTTGATTCTTGACCATGACTTTTTTTTTCCAGAATGCTCTCACGCCTGACATCACAGCTGACCTTGTGACCAAGACAGATGTTCTACAAAATGAAACCTTGCTCATTTCATATCTAAGTAAAGTGGAACTAGAGAATATCACAGTCTTTTTGACTGCCCTGAAATCTGCAGCAGAAAAGGTAAGCAAATCCGAACCTCAAAAAGATGTCTGTGAAATTAAATATAATTACATTCACAATTCTAGTAGGGGACAAACATAGATTGGATCCGGTTTTGAACAAATCATACTGAAACCTCTATTATTTCCATAGGCAAATGTGTCTCAGGATCAGGTAGACATAGTAAAGGAAACTCTTCTGGCTGTGGAGCTTCAACAACTTCAGTCCAACTTCTCTACTTATACCACCAAAGAATGGAAGGTTTTGTTTGAGACCCACTTGACTTTCTTGATCGAGTATTTTAATCAAACCCTTCTTCAGCTCTTGCCAACAAACATTTCTTGCGAGTCCTATCAAGCCATGTAAGTACCATGCACATACATAGACAAAATAGGACATATATTATCTCTTGATCTTTAAATGAATGAAGAAAGCTTTCAAGATTCCTATATTATATCCTGATATAACATTCCAATATTTGATTTGTCACCCAGAATAAATGGATTCACCCTTGCTTCTGACATGCTGGATGATGGCACTGGAAGAGATATCTACAAGTACTTTATCAAGATATACATGACTCAACGGGCAACTTCTACAGGTATGAATCCTCGTGAGCTAGGCAAAATTTGAAGATACAGATACACTATCTTATGCATATAATGTCATTCTTCTTTTCATGCCTAATCTTTGTTCACTTGTAACAAGCCGTGATTTGTCTCCATTCTTCCTTTTCAGATGTTGCTTGCGATACTGTTGACTATCAAACCTGGACTTATATCAACTTTGGCTATTTTATCAAATATTCCACAACAGAAGACCTCACCATCTTCAACAAAAACCTTACACAGGTGGGTGAATGTCTAAAGGAAGGTTAACCTCCAAAATCGACCTCCATTTTCTCTGGACATATTATTCGTATGGTGACTTTAGGGTTCCGCATAATTACCTGTTTTCACTACGTCCAAGTGTGAGCATTGGAACAAATCTTAAGCTTAGAGGTTTATGGTGTTTGAAGAGGAGTGGCATCTAGATAAATTTACCTCTACATTGATATTGTGAAATAAAAGCAAAGGAATAAAACACCATGTGTTTTGAGAGGAACAATCCGGTTCAAAGAATTTCACGGTCCAAGAACTAAGATAGTTTTAGTCGGTCCATAGTCCATGAAAAAAAATGATGTAGAACTATATCTCATAAGATAATTTTTTTCATACAGGTATCTATATAAAATATTATATTGAGGCTTTGTCATTCACAAACTCCAAGAGTTGATTCTTGACCATGACTTTTATTTTCCAGAATGCTCTCACGCCTGACATCACAGCTGACCTTGTGACCAAGACAGATGTTCTACAAAATGAAACCTTGCTCATTTCATATCTAAGTAAAGTGGAACTAGAGAATATCACAGTCTTTTTGACTGCCCTGAAATCTGCAGCAGAAAAGGTAAGCAAATCCGAACCTCAAAAAGATGTCTGTGAAATTAAATATAATTACATTCACAATTCTAGTAGGGGACCAACATAGATTGGATCCGGTTTTGAACAAATCATACTGAAACCTCTATTATTTCCATAGGCAAATGTGTCTCAGGATCAGGTAGACATAGTAAAGGAAACTCTTCTGGCTGTGGAGCTTCAACAACTTCAGTCCAACTTCTCTACTTATACCACCAAAGAATGGAAGGTTTTGTTTGAGACCCACTTGACTTTCTTGATCGAGTATTTTAATCAAACCCTTCTTCAGCTCTTGCCAACAAACATTTCTTGCGAGTCCTATCAAGCCATGTAAGTACCATGCACATACATAGACAAAATAGGACATATATTATCTCTTGATCTTTAAATGAATGAAGAAAGCTTTCAAGATTCCTATATTATATCCTGATATAACATTCCAATATTTGATTTGTCACCCAGAATAAATGGATTCACCCTTGCTTCTGACATGCTGGATGATTGCACTGGAAGAGATATCTACAAGTACTTTATCAAGATATACATGACTCAACGGGCAACTTCTACAGGTATGAATCCTCGTGAGCTAGGCAAAATTTGAAGATACAGATACACTATCTTATGCATATAATGTCATTCTTCTTTTCATGCCTAATCTTTGTTCACTTGTAACAAGCCGTGATTTGTCTCCATTCTTCCTTTTCAGATGTTGCTTGCGATACTGTTGACTATCAAACCTGGACTTATATCAACTTTGGCTATTTTATCAAATATTCCACAACAGAAGACCTCACCATCTTCAACAAAAACCTTACACAGGTGGGTGAATGTCTAAAGGAAGGTTAACCTCCAAAATCGACCTCCATTTTCTCTGGACATATTATTCGTATGGTGACTTTAGGGTTCCCCATAATTACCTGTTTTCACTACGTCCAAGTGTGAGCATTGGAACAAATCTTAAGCTTAGAGGTTTATGGTGTTTGAAGAGGAGTGGCATCTAGATAAATTTACCTCTACATTGATATTGTGAAATAAAAGCAAAGGCATAAAACACCATGTGTTTTGAGAGGAACAATCCGGTTCAAAGAATTTCACGGTCCAAGAACTAAGATAGTTTTAGTCGGTCCATAGTCCATGAAAAAAAATGATGTAGAACTATATCTCATAAGATAATTTTTTTCATACAGGTATCTATATAAAATATTATATTGAGGCTTTGTCATTCACAAACTCCAAGAGTTGATTCTTGACCATGACTTTTATTTTCCAGAATGCTCTCACGCCTGACATCACAGCTGACCTTGTGACCAAGACAGATGTTCTACAAAATGAAACCTTGCTCATTTCATATCTAAGTAAAGTGGAACTAGAAAATATCACAGTCTTTTTGACTGCCCTGAAATCTGCAGCAGAAAAGGTAAGCAAATCCGAACCTCAAAAAGATGTCTGTGAAATTAAATATAATTACATTCACAATTCTAGTAGGGGACAAACATAAATTGGATCCGGTTTTGAACAAATCATACTGAAACCTCTATTATTTCCATAGGCAAATGTGTCTCAGGATCAGGTAGACATAGTAAAGGAAACTCTTCTGGCTGTGGAGCTTCAACAACTTCAGTCCAACTTCTCTACTTATACCACCGGAGAATGGAAGGTTTTGTTTGAGACCCACTTGACTTTCTTGATCGAGTATTTTAATCAAACCCTTCTTCAGCTCTTGCCAACAAACATTTCTTGCGAGTCCTATCAAGCCATGTAAGTACCATGCACATACATAGACAAAATAGGACATATATTATCTCTTGATCTTTAAATGAATGAAGAAAGCTTTCAAGATTCCTATATTATATCCTGATATAACATTCCAATATTTGATTTGTCACCCAGAATAAATGGATTCACCCTTGCTTCTGACATGCTGGATGATGGCACTGGAAGAGATATCTACAAGTACTTTATCAAGATATACATGACTCAACGGGCAACTTCTACAGGTATGAATCCTCGTGAGCTAGGCAAAATTTGAAGACACAGATACACTATCTTATGCATATAATGTCATTCTTCTTTTCATGCCTAATCTTTGTTCACTTGTAACAAGCCGTGATTTGTCTCCATTCTTCCTTTTCAGATGTTGCTTGCGATACTGTTGACTATCAAACCTGGACTTATATCAACTTTGGCTATTTTATCAAATATTCCACAACAGAAGACCTCACCATCTTCAACAAAAACCTTACACAGGTGGGTGAATGTCTAAAGGAAGGTTAACCTCCAAAATCGACCTCCATTTTCTCTGGACATATTTTTCGTATGGTGACTTTAGGGTTCCCCATCATTACCTGTTTTCACTAGGTCCAAGTGTGAGCATTGGAACAAATCTTAAGCTTAGAAGTTTATGGTGTTTGAGGAGGAATTAGTGGCATCTAGATAAATTTACCTCTACATTGATATTGTGAAATAAAAGCAAAGGAATAAAACACCATGTGTTTTGAGAGGAACAGTCCGGTTCAAAGAATTTAACGGTCCAAGAACTAAGATAGTTTTAGTCGGTCCATAGTCCATGAAAAAAAATGATGTAGAACTATATCTCATAAGATATTTTTTTTCATACAGTTATCGATATAAAACATTATATTGAGGCTTTGTCATTCACAAACTCCAAGAGTTGATTCTTGACCATGACTTTTATTTTCCAGAATGCTCTCACGCCTGACATCACAGCTGACCTTGTGACCAAGACAGATGTTCTACAAAATGAAACCTTGCTCATTTCATATCTAAGTAAAGTGGAACTAGAAAATATCACAGTCTTTTTGACTGCCCTGAAATCTGCAGCAGAAAAGGTAAGCAAATCCGAACCTCAAAAAGATGTCTGTGAAATTAAATATAATTACATTCACAATTCTAGTAGGGGACAAACATAGATTGGATCCGGTTTTGAACAAATCATACTGAAACCTCTATTATTTCCATAGGCAAATGTGTCTCAGGATCAGGTAGACATAGTAAAGGAAACTCTTCTGGCTGTGGAGCTTCAACAACTTCAGTCCAACTTCTCTACTTATACCACTGGAGAATGGAAGGTTTTGTTTGAGACCCACTTGACTTTCTTGATCGAGTATTTTAATCAAACCCTTCTTCAGCTCTTGCCAACAAACATTTCTTGCGAGTCCTATCAAGCCATGTAAGTACCATGCACATACATAGACAAAATAGGACATATATTATCTCTTGATCTTTAAATGAATGAAGAAAGCTTTCAAGATTCCTATATTATATCCTGATATAACATTCCAATATTTGATTTGTCACCCAGAATAAATGGATTCACCCTTGCTTCTGACATGCTGGATGATGGCACTGGAAGAGATATCTACAAGTACTTTATCAAGATATACATGACTCAACGGGCAACTTCTACAGGTATGAATCCTCGTGAGCTAGGCAAAATTTGAAGATACAGATACACTATCTTATGCATATAATGTCATTCTTCTTTTCATGCCTAATCTTTGTTCACTTGTAACAAGCTGTGATTTGTCTCCATTCTTCCTTTTCAGATGTTGCTTGCGATACTGTTGACTATCAAACCTGGACTTATATCAACTTTGGCTATTTTATCAAATATTCCACAACAGAAGACCTCACCATCTTCAACAAAAACCTTACACAGGTGGGTGAATGTCTAAAGGGAGGTTAACCTCCAAAATCGACCTCCATTTTCTCTGGACATATTATTCGTATGGTGACTTTAGGGTTCCCCATAATTACCTGTTTTCACTACGTCCAAGTGTGAGCATTGGAACAAATCTTAAGCTTAGAGGTTTATGGTGTTTGAAGAGGAGTGGCATCTAGATAAATTTACCTCTACATTGATATTGTGAAATAAAAGCAAAGGAATAAAACACCATGTGTTTTGAGAGGAACAATCCGGTTCAAAGAATTTCACGGTCCAAGAACTAAGATAGTTTTAGTCGGTCCATAGTCCATGAAAAAAAATGATGTAGAACTATATCTCATAAGATAATTTTTTTCATACAGGTATCTATATAAAATATTATATTGAGGCTTTGTCATTCACAAACTCCAAGAGTTGATTCTTGACCATGACTTTTATTTTCCAGAATGCTCTCACGCCTGACATCACAGCTTACCTTGTGACCAAGACAGATGTTCTACAAAATGAAACCTTGCTCATTTCATATCTAAGTAAAGTGGAACTAGAGAATATCACAGTCTTTTTGACTGCCCTGAAATCTGCAGCAGAAAAGGTAAGCAAATCCGAACCTCAAAAAGATGTCTGTGAAATTAAATATAATTACATTCACAATTCTAGTAGGGGACCAACATAGATTGGATCCGGTTTTGAACAAATCATACTGAAACCTCTATTATTTCCATAGGCAAATGTGTCTCAGGATCAGGTAGACATAGTAAAGGAAACTCTTCTGGCTGTGGAGCTTCAACAACTTCAGTCCAACTTCTCTACTTATACCACCAAAGAATGGAAGGTTTTGTTTGAGACCCACTTGACTTTCTTGATCGAGTATTTTAATCAAACCCTTCTTCAGCTCTTGCCAACAAACATTTCTTGCGAGTCCTATCAAGCCATGTAAGTACCATGCACATACATAGACAAAATAGGACATATATTATCTCTTGATCTTTAAATGAATGAAGAAAGCTTTCAAGATTCCTATATTATATCCTGATATAACATTCCAATATTTGATTTGTCACCCAGAATAAATGGATTCACCCTTGCTTCTGACATGCTGGATGATGGCACTGGAAGAGATATCTACAAGTACTTTATCAAGATATACATGACTCAACGGGCAACTTCTACAGGTATGAATCCTCGTGAGCTAGGCAAAATTTGAAGATACAGATACACTATCTTATGCATATAATGTCATTCTTCTTTTCATGCCTAATCTTTGTTCACTTGTAACAAGCCGTGATTTGTCTCCATTCTTCCTTTTCAGATGTTGCTTGCGATACTGTTGACTATCAAACCTGGACTTATATCAACTTTGGCTATTTTATCAAATATTCCACAACAGAAGACCTCACCATCTTCAACAAAAACCTTACACAGGTGGGTGAATGTCTAAAGGAAGGTTAACCTCCAAAATCGACCTCCATTTTCTCTGGACATATTATTCGTATGGTGACTTTAGGGTTCCCCATAATTACCTGTTTTCACTACGTCCAAGTGTGAGCATTGGAACAAATCTTAAGCTTAGAGGTTTATGGTGTTTGAAGAGGAGTGGCATCTAGATAAATTTACCTCTACATTGATATTGTGAAATAAAAGCAAAGGAATAAAACACCATGTGTTTTGAGAGGAACAATCCGGTTCAAAGAATTTCACGGTCCAAGAACTAAGATAGTTTTAGTCGGTCCATAGTCCATGAAAAAAAATGATGTAGAACTATATCTCATAAGATAATTTTTTTCATACAGGTATCTATATAAAATATTATATTGAGGCTTTGTCATTCACAAACTCCAAGAGTTGATTCTTGACCATGACTTTTATTTTCCAGAATGCTCTCACGCCTGACATCACAGCTGACCTTGTGACCAAGACAGATGTTCTACAAAATGAAACCTTGCTCATTTCATATCTAAGTAAAGTGGAACTAGAAAATATCACAGTCTTTTTGACTGCCCTGAAATCTGCAGCAGAAAAGGTAAGCAAATCCGAACCTCAAAAAGATGTCTGTGAAATTAAATATAATTACATTCACAATTCTAGTAGGGGACAAACATAGATTGGATCCGGTTTTGAACAAATCATACTGAAACCTCAATTATTTCCATAGGCAAATGTGTCTCAGGATCAGGTAGACATAGTAAAGGAAACTCTTCTGGCTGTGGAGCTTCAACAACTTCAGTCCAACTTCTCTACTTATACCACCGGAGAATGGAAGGTTTTGTTTGAGACCCACTTGACTTTCTTGATCGAGTATTTTAATCAAACCCTTCTTCAGCTCTTGCCAACAAACATTTCTTGCGAGTCCTATCAAGCCATGTAAGTACCATGCACATACATAGACAAAATAGGACATATATTATCTCTTGATCTTTAAATGAATGAAGAAAGCTTTCAAGATTCCTATATTATATCCTGATATAACATTCCAATATTTGATTTGTCACCCAGAATAAATGGATTCACCCTTGCTTCTGACATGCTGGATGATGGCACTGGAAGAGATATCTACAAGTACTTTATCAAGATATACATGACTCAACGGGCAACTTCTACAGGTATGAATCCTCGTGAGCTAGGCAAAATTTGAAGACACAGATACACTATCTTATGCATATAATGTCATTCTTCTTTTCATGCCTAATCTTTGTTCACTTGTAACAAGCCGTGATTTGTTTCCATTCTTCCTTTTCAGATATTGCTTGCGATACAGTTGACTATCAAACCTGGACTTATATCAACTTTGGCTATTTTATCAAATATTCCACAACAGAAGACCTCACCATCTTCAACAAAAACCTTACACAGGTGGGTGAATGCCTAAAGGGAGGTTAACCCCCAAAATGCACCTCCATTTTCTCTGGACATATTTTTCGTATGGTGACTTTAGGGTTCCCCATCATTACCTGTTTTCACTAGGTCCAAGTGTGAGCATTGGAACAAATCTTAAGCTTAGAAGTTTATGGTGTTTGAGGAGGAATTAGTGGCATCTAGATAAATTTACCTCTACATTGATATTGTGAAATAAAAGCAAAGGAATAAAACACCATGTGTTTTGAGAGGAACAGTCCGGTTCAAAGAATTTAACGGTCCAAGAACTAAGATAGTTTTAGTCGGTCCATAGTCCATGAAAAAAAATGATGTAGAACTATATCTCATAAGATATTTTTTTTCATACAGTTATCGATATAAAACATTATATTGAGGCTTTGTCATTCACAAACTCCAAGAGTTGATTCTTGACCATGACTTTTTTTTTCCAGAATGCTCTCACGCCTGACATCACAGCTGACCTTGTGACCAAGACAGATGTTCTACAAAATGAAACCTTGCTCATTTCATATCTAAGTAAAGTGGAACTAGAGAATATCACAGTCTTTTTGACTGCCCTGAAATCTGCAGCAGAAAAGGTAAGCAAATCCGAACCTCAAAAAGATGTCTGTGAAATTAAATATAATTACATTCACAATTCTAGTAGGGGACCAACATAGATTGGATCCGGTTTTGAACAAATCATACTGAAACCTCTATTATTTCCATAGGCAAATGTGTCTCAGGATCAGGTAGACATAGTAAAGGAAACTCTTCTGGCTGTGGAACTTCAACAACTTCAGTCCAACTTCTCTACTTATACCACCAAAGAATGGAAGGTTTTGTTTGAGACCCACTTGACTTTCTTGATCGAGTATTTTAATCAAACCCTTCTTCAGCTCTTGCCAACAAACATTTCTTGCGAGTCCTATCAAGCCATGTAAGTACCATGCACATACATAGACAAAATAGGACATATATTATCTCTTGATCTTTAAATGAATGAAGAAAGCTTTCAAGATTCCTATATTATATCCTGATATAACATTCCAATATTTGATTTGTCACCCAGAATAAATGGATTCACCCTTGCTTCTGACATGCTGGATGATGGCACTGGAAGAGATATCTACAAGTACTTTATCAAGATATACATGACTCAACGGGCAACTTCTACAGGTATGAATCCTCGTGAGCTAGGCAAAATTTGAAGATACAGATACACTATCTTATGCATATAATGTCATTCTTCTTTTCATGCCTAATCTTTGTTCACTTGTAACAAGCCGTGATTTGTCTCCATTCTTCCTTTTCAGATGTTGCTTGCGATACTGTTGACTATCAAACCTGGACTTATATCAACTTTGGCTATTTTATCAAATATTCCACAACAGAAGACCTCACCATCTTCAACAAAAACCTTACACAGGTGGGTGAATGTCTAAAGGAAGGTTAACCTCCAAAATCGACCTCCATTTTCTCTGGACATATTATTCGTATGGTGACTTTAGGGTTCCCCATAATTACCTGTTTTCACTACGTCCAAGTGTGAGCATTGGAACAAATCTTAAGCTTAGAGGTTTATGGTGTTTGAAGAGGAGTGGCATCTAGATAAATTTACCTCTACATTGATATTGTGAAATAAAAGCAAAGGCATAAAACACCATGTGTTTTGAGAGGAACAATCCGGTTCAAAGAATTTCACGGTCCAAGAACTAAGATAGTTTTAGTCGGTCCATAGTCCATGAAAAAAAATGATGTAGAACTATATCTCATAAGATAATTTTTTTCATACAGGTATCTATATAAAATATTATATTGAGGCTTTGTCATTCACAAACTCCAAGAGTTGATTCTTGACCATGACTTTTATTTTCCAGAATGCTCTCACGCCTGACATCACAGCTGACCTTGTGACCAAGACAGATGTTCTACAAAATGAAACCTTGCTCATTTCATATCTAAGTAAAGTGGAACTAGAAAATATCACAGTCTTTTTGACTGCCCTGAAATCTGCAGCAGAAAAGGTAAGCAAATCCGAACCTCAAAAAGATGTCTGTGAAATTAAATATAATTACATTCACAATTCTAGTAGGGGACAAACATAAATTGGATCCGGTTTTGAACAAATCATACTGAAACCTCTATTATTTCCATAGGCAAATGTGTCTCAGGATCAGGTAGACATAGTAAAGGAAACTCTTCTGGCTGTGGAGCTTCAACAACTTCAGTCCAACTTCTCTACTTATACCACCGGAGAATGGAAGGTTTTGTTTGAGACCCACTTGACTTTCTTGATCGAGTATTTTAATCAAACCCTTCTTCAGCTCTTGCCAACAAACATTTCTTGCGAGTCCTATCAAGCCATGTAAGTACCATGCACATACATAGACAAAATAGGACATATATTATCTCTTGATCTTTAAATGAATGAAGAAAGCTTTCAAGATTCCTATATTATATCCTGATATAACATTCCAATATTTGATTTGTCACCCAGAATAAATGGATTCACCCTTGCTTCTGACATGCTGGATGATGGCACTGGAAGAGATATCTACAAGTACTTTATCAAGATATACATGACTCAACGGGCAACTTCTACAGGTATGAATCCTCGTGAGCTAGGCAAGATTTGAAGACACAGATACACTATCTTATGCATATAATGTCATTCTTCTTTTCATGCCTAATCTTTGTTCACTTGTAACAAGCCGTGATTTGTTTCCATTCTTCCTTTTCAGATATTGCTTGCGATACAGTTGACTATCAAACCTGGACTTATATCAACTTTGGCTATTTTATCAAATATTCCACAACAGAAGACCTCACCATCTTCAACAAAAACCTTACACAGGTGGGTGAATGCCTAAAGGGAGGTTAACCCCCAAAATGCACCTCCATTTTCTCTGGACATATTTTTCGTATGGTGACTTTAGGGTTCCCCATCATTACCTGTTTTCACTAGGTCCAAGTGTGAGCATTGGAACAAATCTTAAGCTTAGAAGTTTATGGTGTTTGAGGAGGAATTAGTGGCATCTAGATAAATTTACCTCTACATTGATATTGTGAAATAAAAGCAAAGGAATAAAACACCATGTGTTTTGAGAGGAACAGTCCGGTTCAAAGAATTTAACGGTCCAAGAACTAAGATAGTTTTAGTCGGTCCATGGTCCATGAAAAAAAATGATGTAGAACTATATCTCATAAGATATTTTTTTTCATACAGTTATCGATATAAAACATTATATTGAGGCTTTGTCATTCACAAACTCCAAGAGTTGATTCTTGACCATGACTTTTTTTTTCCAGAATGCTCTCACGCCTGACATCACAGCTGACCTTGTGACCAAGACAGATGTTCTACAAAATGAAACCTTGCTCATTTCATATCTAAGTAAAGTGGAACTAGAGAATATCACAGTCTTTTTGACTGCCCTGAAATCTGCAGCAGAAAAGGTAAGCAAATCCGAACCTCAAAAAGATGTCTGTGAAATTAAATATAATTACATTCACAATTCTAGTAGGGGACCAACATAGATTGGATCCGG
The DNA here is from genome assembly GCF_050947455.1 of Rhinoderma darwinii. Taxonomy (NCBI): domain Eukaryota; kingdom Metazoa; phylum Chordata; class Amphibia; order Anura; family Rhinodermatidae; genus Rhinoderma; species Rhinoderma darwinii. Next base: position 136,879,823 of record NC_134692.1, on the reverse strand, counting down.
TTTTGAACAAATCATACTGAAACCTCTATTATTTCCATAGGCAAATGTGTCTCAGGATCAGGTAGACATAGTAAAGGAAACTCTTCTGGCTGTGGAGCTTCAACAACTTCAGTCCAACTTCTCTACTTATACCACCAAAGAATGGAAGGTTTTGTTTGAGACCCACTTGACTTTCTTGATCGAGTATTTTAATCAAACCCTTCTTCAGCTCTTGCCAACAAACATTTCTTGCGAGTCCTATCAAGCCATGTAAGTACCATGCACATACATAGACAAAATAGGACATATATTATCTCTTGATCTTTAAATGAATGAAGAAAGCTTTCAAGATTCCTATATTATATCCTGATATAACATTCCAATATTTGATTTGTCACCCAGAATAAATGGATTCACCCTTGCTTCTGACATGCTGGATGATGGCACTGGAAGAGATATCTACAAGTACTTTATCAAGATATACATGACTCAACGGGCAACTTCTACAGGTATGAATCCTCGTGAGCTAGGCAAAATTTGAAGATACAGATACACTATCTTATGCATATAATGTCATTCTTCTTTTCATGCCTAATCTTTGTTCACTTGTAACAAGCCGTGATTTGTCTCCATTCTTCCTTTTCAGATGTTGCTTGCGATACTGTTGACTATCAAACCTGGACTTATATCAACTTTGGCTATTTTATCAAATATTCCACAACAGAAGACCTCACCATCTTCAACAAAAACCTTACACAGGTGGGTGAATGTCTAAAGGAAGGTTAACCTCCAAAATCGACCTCCATTTTCTCTGGACATATTATTCGTATGGTGACTTTAGGGTTCCCCATAATTACCTGTTTTCACTACGTCCAAGTGTGAGCATTGGAACAAATCTTAAGCTTAGAGGTTTATGGTGTTTGAAGAGGAGTGGCATCTAGATAAATTTACCTCTACATTGATATTGTGAAATAAAAGCAAAGGAATAAAACACCATGTGTTTTGAGAGGAACAATCCGGTTCAAAGAATTTCACGGTCCAAGAACTAAGATAGTTTTAGTCGGTCCATAGTCCATGAAAAAAAATGATGTAGAACTATATCTCATAAGATAATTTTTTTCATACAGGTATCTATATAAAATATTATATTGAGGCTTTGTCATTCACAAACTCCAAGAGTTGATTCTTGACCATGACTTTTATTTTCCAGAATGCTCTCACGCCTGACATCACAGCTGACCTTGTGACCAAGACAGATGTTCTACAAAATGAAACCTTGCTCATTTCATATCTAAGTAAAGTGGAACTAGAAAATATCACAGTCTTTTTGACTGCCCTGAAATCTGCAGCAGAAAAGGTAAGCAAATCCGAACCTCAAAAAGATGTCTGTGAAATTAAATATAATTACATTCACAATTCTAGTAGGGGACCAACATAGATTGGATCCGGTTTTGAACAAATCATACTGAAACCTCTATTATTTCCATAGGCAAATGTGTCTCAGGATCAGGTAGACATAGTAAAGGAAACTCTTCTGGCTGTGGAGCTTCAACAACTTCAGTCCAGCTTCTCTACTTATACCACCGGAGAATGGAAGGTTTTGTTTGAGACCCACTTGACTTTCTTGATCGAGTATTTTAATCAAACCCTTCTTCAGCTCTTGCCAACAAACATTTCTTGCGAGTCCTATCAAGCCATGTAAGTACCATGCACATACATAGACAAAATAGGACATATATTATCTCTTGATCTTTAAATGAATGAAGAAAGCTTTCAAGATTCCTATATTATATCCTGATATAACATTCCAATATTTGATTTGTCACCCAGAATAAATGGATTCACCCTTGCTTCTGACATGCTGGATGATGGCACTGGAAGAGATATCTACAAGTACTTTATCAAGATATACATGACTCAACGGGCAACTTCTACAGGTATGAATCCTCGTGAGCTAGGCAAAATTTGAAGACACAGATACACTATCTTATGCATATAATGTCATTCTTCTTTTCATGCCTAATCTTTGTTCACTTGTAACAAGCCGTGATTTGTTTCCATTCTTCCTTTTCAGATATTGCTTGCGATACAGTTGACTATCAAACCTGGACTTATATCAACTTTGGCTATTTTATCAAATATTCCACAACAGAAGACCTCACCATCTTCAACAAAAACCTTACACAGGTGGGTGAATGCCTAAAGGGAGGTTAACCCCCAAAATGCACCTCCATTTTCTCTGGACATATTTTTCGTATGGTGACTTTAGGGTTCCCCATCATTACCTGTTTTCACTAGGTCCAAGTGTGAGCATTGGAACAAATCTTAAGCTTAGAAGTTTATGGTGTTTGAGGAGGAATTAGTGGCATCTAGATAAATTTACCTCTACATTGATATTGTGAAATAAAAGCAAAGGAATAAAACACCATGTGTTTTGAGAGGAACAGTCCGGTTCAAAGAATTTAACGGTCCAAGAACTAAGATAGTTTTAGTCGGTCCATAGTCCATGAAAAAAAATGATGTAGAACTATATCTCATAAGATATTTTTTTTCATACAGTTATCGATATAAAACATTATATTGAGGCTTTGTCATTCACAAACTCCAAGAGTTGATTCTTGACCATGACTTTTTTTTTCCAGAATGCTCTCACGCCTGACATCACAGCTGACCTTGTGACCAAGACAGATGTTCTACAAAATGAAACCTTGCTCATTTCATATCTAAGTAAAGTGGAACTAGAGAATATCACAGTCTTTTTGACTGCCCTGAAATCTGCAGCAGAAAAGGTAAGCAAATCCGAACCTCAAAAAGATGTCTGTGAAATTAAATATAATTACATTCACAATTCTAGTAGGGGACCAACATAGATTGGATCCGGTTTTGAACAAATCATACTGAAACCTCTATTATTTCCATAGGCAAATGTGTCTCAGGATCAGGTAGACATAGTAAAGGAAACTCTTCTGGCTGTGGAGCTTCAACAACTTCAGTCCAACTTCTCTACTTATACCACCAAAGAATGGAAGGTTTTGTTTGAGACCCACTTGACTTTCTTGATCGAGTATTTTAATCAAACCCTTCTTCAGCTCTTGCCAACAAACATTTCTTGCGAGTCCTATCAAGCCATGTAAGTACCATGCACATACATAGACAAAATAGGACATATATTATCTCTTGATCTTTAAATGAATGAAGAAAGCTTTCAAGATTCCTATATTATATCCTGATATAACATTCCAATATTTGATTTGTCACCCAGAATAAATGGATTCACCCTTGCTTCTGACATGCTGGATGATGGCACTGGAAGAGATATCTACAAGTACTTTATCAAGATATACATGACTCAACGGGCAACTTCTACAGGTATGAATCCTCGTGAGCTAGGCAAAATTTGAAGATACAGATACACTATCTTATGCATATAATGTCATTCTTCTTTTCATGCCTAATCTTTGTTCACTTGTAACAAGCCGTGATTTGTCTCCATTCTTCCTTTTCAGATGTTGCTTGCGATACTGTTGACTATCAAACCTGGACTTATATCAACTTTGGCTATTTTATCAAATATTCCACAACAGAAGACCTCACCATCTTCAACAAAAACCTTACACAGGTGGGTGAATGTCTAAAGGAAGGTTAACCTCCAAAATCGACCTCCATTTTCTCTGGACATATTATTCGTATGGTGACTTTAGGGTTCCCCATAATTACCTGTTTTCACTACGTCCAAGTGTGAGCATTGGAACAAATCTTAAGCTTAGAGGTTTATGGTGTTTGAGGAGGAATTAGTGGCATCTAGATAAATTTACCTCTACATTGATATTGTGAAATAAAAGCAAAGGAATAAAACACCATGTGTTTTGAGAGGAATAATCCGGTTCAAAGAATTTCACGGTCCAAGAACTAAGATAGTTTTAGTCGGTCCATAGTCCATCAAAAAAAATGATGTAGAACTATATCTCATAAGATAATTTTTTTCATACAGGTATCTATATAAAATATTATATTGAGGCTTTGTCATTCACAAACTCCAAGAGTTGATTCTTGACCATGACTTTTATTTTCCAGAATGCTCTCACGCCTGACATCACAGCTGACCTTGTGACCAAGACAGATGTTCTACAAAATGAAACCTTGCTCATTTCATATCTAAGTAAAGTGGAACTAGAAAATATCACAGTCTTTTTGACTGCCCTGAAATCTGCAGCAGAAAAGGTAAGCAAATCCGAACCTCAAAAAGATGTCTGTGAAATTAAATATAATTACATTCACAATTCTAGTAGGGGACCAACATAGATTGGATCCGGTTTTGAACAAATCATACTGAAACCTCTATTATTTCCATAGGCAAATGTGTCTCAGGATCAGGTAGACATAGTAAAGGAAACTCTTCTGGCTGTGGAGCTTCAACAACTTCAGTCCAGCTTCTCTACTTATACCACCGGAGAATGGAAGGTTTTGTTTGAGACCCACTTGACTTTCTTGATCGAGTATTTTAATCAAACCCTTCTTCAGCTCTTGCCAACAAACATTTCTTGCGAGTCCTATCAAGCCATGTAAGTACCATGCACATACATAGACAAAATAGGACATATATTATCTCTTGATCTTTAAATGAATGAAGAAAGCTTTCAAGATTCCTATATTATATCCTGATATAACATTCCAATATTTGATTTGTCACCCAGAATAAATGGATTCACCCTTGCTTCTAACATGCTGGATGATGGCACTGGAAGAGATATCTACAAGTACTTTATCAAGATATACATGACTCAACGGGCAACTTCTACAGGTATGAATCCTCGTGAGCTAGGCAAAATTTGAAGACACAGATACACTATCTTATGCATATAATGTCATTCTTCTTTTCATGCCTAATCTTTGTTCACTTGTAACAAGCCGTGATTTGTCTCCATTCTTCCTTTTCAGATGTTGCTTGCGATACTGTTGACTATCAAACCTGGACTCATCTAAATTTTGGCTATTTTATCAAATATTCCACAACAGAAGACCTCACCATCTTCAACAAAAACCTTACACAGGTGGGTGAATGCCTAAAGGGAGGTTAACCCCCAAAATGGACCTCCATTTTCTCTGGACATATGTTTCGTATGGTGACTTTAGGGTTCCCCATCATTACCTGTTTTCACTACGTCCAAGTGTGAGCATTGGAACAAATCTTAAGCTTAGAGGTTTATGGTGTTTGAGGAGGAATTAGTGCCATCTAGATAAATTTACCTCTACATTGATATTGTGAAATAAAAGCAAAGGAATAAAACACCATGTGTTTTGAGAGGAACAGTCCGGTTCAAAGAATTTCACGGTCCAAGAACTAAGATAGTTTTAGTCGGTCCATAGTCCATCAAAAAAAATGATGTAGAACTATATCTCATAAGATCATTTTGTTCATACAGGTATCAATATAAAACATTATATTGAGGCTTTGTCATTCACAAACTCCAAGAGTTGACTCTTGACCATGACTTTTATTTTCCAGAATGCTCTCACGCCTGACATCACAGCTGACCTTGTGACCAAGACAGATGTTCTACTAAATGAAACCTTGCTCATTTCATATCTAAGTAAAGTGGAACTAGAAAATATCACAGTCTTTTTGACAGCCCTGAAATCTGCAGCAGAAAAGGTAAGCAAATCCGAACCTCAAAAAGAGGTCTGTGAAATTAAATATAATTACATTCACAATTCTAGTAGGGGACCAACATAGATTGGATCCGGTTTTGAACAAATCATACTGAAACCTCTATTATTTCCATAGGCAAATGTGTCTCAGGATCAGGTAGACATAGTAAAGGAAACTCTTCTGGCTGTGGAGCTTCAACAACTTCAGTCCAACTTCTCTACTTATACCACCGGAGAATGGAAGGTTTTGTTTGAGACCCACTTGACTTTCTTGATCGAGTATTTTAATCAAACCCTTCTTCAGCTCTTGCCAACAAACATTTCTTGCGAGTCCTATCAAGCCATGTAAGTACCATGCACATACATAGACAAAATAGGACATATATTATCTCTTGATCTTTAAATGAATGAAGAAAGCTTTCAAGATTCCTATATTATATCCTGATATAACATTCCAATATTTGATTTGTCACCCAGAATAAATGGATTCACCCTTGCTTCTGACATGCTGGATGATGGCACTGGAAGAGATATCTACAAGTACTTTATCAAGATATACATGACTCAACGGGCAACTTCTACAGGTATGAATCCTCGTGAGCTAGGCAAAATTTGAAGACACAGATACACTATCTTATGCATATAATGTCATTCTTCTTTTCATGCCTAATCTTTGTTCACTTGTAACAAGCCGTGATTTGTCTCCATTCTTCCTTTTCAGATGTTGCTTGCGATACTGTTGACTATCAAACCTGGACTTATATCAACTTTGGCTATTTTATCAAATATTCCACAACAGAAGACCTCACCATCTTCAACAAAAACCTTACACAGGTGGGTGAATGCCTAAAGGGAGGTTAACCCCCAAAATGGACCTCCATTTTCTCTGGACATATTTTTCGTATGGTGACTTTAGGGTTCCCCATCATTACCCGTTTTCACTACGTCCAAGTGTGAGCATTGGAACAAATCTTAAGCTTAGAGGTTTATGGTGTTTGAGGAGGAATTAGTGGCATCTAGATAAATTTACCTCTACATTGATATTGTGAAATAAAAGCAAAGGAATAAAACACCATGTGTTTTGAGAGGAACAATCCGGTTCAAAGAATTTCACGGTCCAAGAACTAAGATAGTTTTAGTCGGTCCATAGTCCATCAAAAAAAATGATGTAGAACTATATCTCATAAGATCATTTTGTTCATACAGGTATCAATATAAAACATTATATTGAGGCTTTGTCATTCACAAACTCCAAGAATTGACTCTTGACCATGACTTTTTTTTTCCAGAATGCTCTCACGCCTGACATCACAGCTGACCTTGTGACCAAGACAGATGTTCTACAAAATGAAACCTTGCTCATTTCATATCTAAGTAAAGTGGAACTAGAAAATATCACAGTCTTTTTGACAGCCCTGAAATCTGCAGCAGAAAAGGTAAGCAAATCCGAACCTCAAAAAGAGGTCTGTGAAATTAAATATAATTACATTCACAATTCTAGTAGGGGACCAACATAGATTGGATCCGGTTTTGAACAAATCATACTGAAACCCCTATTATTTCCATAGGCAAATGTGTCTCAGGATCAGGTAGACATAGTAAAGGAAACTCTTCTGGCTGTGGAGCTTCAACAACTTCAGTCCAGCTTCTCTACTTATACCACCGGAGAATGGAAGGTTTTGTTTGAGACTCACTTGACTTTCTTGATTGAGTATTTTAATCAAACCCTTCTTCAGCTCTTGCCAACAAACATTTCTTGCGAGTCCTATCAAGCCATGTAAGTACCATGCACATACATAGACAAAATAGGACATGTATTATCTCTTGAACTTTAAATGAATGAAGAAAGCTTTCAAGATTCCTATATTATATCCTGATATAACATTCCAATATTTGATTTGTCACCCAGAATAAATGGATTCACCCTTGCTTCTAACATGCTGGATGATGGCACTGGAAGAGATATCTACAAGTACTTTATCAAGATATACATGACTCAACGGGCAACTTCTACAGGTATGAATCCTCGTGAGCTAGGCAAGATTTGAAGACACAGATGCACTATCTTATGCATATAATGTCATTCTTCTTTTCATGCCTAATCTTTGTTCACTTGTAACAAGCCGTGATTTGTCTCCATTCTTCCTTTTCAGATGTTGCTTGCGATACTGTTGACTATCAAACCTGGACTCATCTAAATTTTGGCTATTTTATCAAATATTCCACAACAGAAGACCTCACCATCTTCAACAAAAACCTTACACAGGTGGGTGAATGCCTAAAGGGAGGTTAACCCCCAAAATGGACCTCCATTTTCTCTGGACATATTTTTCGTATGGTGACTTTAGGGTTCCCCATCATTACCTGTTTTCACTACGTCCAAGTGTGAGCATTGGAACAAATCTTAAGCTTAGAGGTTTATGGTGTTTGAGGAGGAATTAGTGGCATCTAGATAAATTTACCTCTACATTGATATTGTGAAATAAAAGCAAAGGAATAAAACACCATGTGTTTTGAGAGGAATAATCCGGTTCAAAGAATTTCACGGTCCAAGAACTAAGATAGTTTTAGTCGGTCCATAGTCCATCAAAAAAAATGATGTAGAACTATATCTCATAAGATAATTTTTTTCATACAGGTATCTATATAAAATATTATATTGAGGCTTTGTCATTCACAAACTCCAAGAGTTGATTCTTGACCATGACTTTTATTTTCCAGAATGCTCTCACGCCTGACATCACAGCTGACCTTGTGACCAAGACAGATGTTCTACAAAATGAAACCTTGCTCATTTCATATCTAAGTAAAGTGGAACTAGAAAATATCACAGTCTTTTTGACAGCCCTGAAATCTGCAGCAGAAAAGGTAAGCAAATCCGAACCTCAAAAAGATGTCTGTGAAATTAAATATAATTACATTCACAATTCTAGTAGGGGACAAACATAGATTGGATCCGGTTTTGAACAAATCATACTGAAACCTCTATTATTTCCATAGGCAAATGTGTCTCAGGATCAGGTAGACATAGTAAAGGAAACTCTTCTGGCTGTGGAGCTTCAACAACTTCAGTCCAACTTCTCTACTTATACCACCGGAGAATGGAAGGTTTTGTTTGAGACCCACTTGACTTTCTTGATCGAGTATTTTAATCAAACCCTTCTTCAGCTCTTGCCAACAAACATTTCTTGCGAGTCCTATCAAGCCATGTAAGTACCATGCACATACATAGACAAAATAGGACATATATTATGTCTTGATCTTTAAATGAATGAAGAAAGCTTTCAAGATTCCTATATTATATCCTGATATAACATTCCAATATTTGATTTGTTACCCAGAATAAATGGATTCACCCTTGCTTCTGACATGCTGGATGATGGCACTGGAAGAGATATCTACAAGTACTTTATCAAGATATACATGACTCAACGGGCAACTTCTACAGGTATGAATCCTCGTGAGCTAGGCAAAATTTGAAGACACAGATACACTATCTTATGCATATAATGTCATTCTTCTTTTCATGCCTAATCTTTGTTCACTTGTAACAAGCCGTGATTTGTCTCCATTCTTCCTTTTCAGATGTTGCTTGCGATACTGTTGACTATCAAACCTGGACTTATATCAACTTTGTCTATTTTATCAAATATTCCACAACAGAAGACCTCACCATCTTCAACAAAAACCTTACACAGGTGGGTGAATGCCTAAAGGGAGGTTAACCTCCAAAATCGACCTCCATTTTCTCTGGACATATTTTTCGTATGGTGACTTTAGGGTTCCCCATCATTACCTGTTTTCACTACGTCCAAGTGTGAGCATTGGAACAAATCTTAAGCTTAGAGGTTTATGGTGTTTGAGGAGGAATTAGTGGCATCTAGATAAATTTACCTCTACATTGATATTGTGAAATAAAAGCAAAGGAATAAAACACCATGTGTTTTGAGAGGAACAATCCGGTTCAAAGAATTTCACGGTCCAAGAACTAAGATAGTTTTAGTCGGTCCATAGTCCATCAAAAAAAATGATGTAGAACTATATCTCATAAGATCATTTTGTTCATACAGTTATCGATATAAAACATTATATTGAGGCTTTGTCATTCACAAACTCCAAGAGTTGACTCTTGACCATGACTTTTTTTTTCCAGAATGCTCTCACGCCTGACATCACAGCTGACCTTGTGACCAAGACAGATGTTCTACAAAATGAAACCTTGCTCATTTCATATCTAAGTAAAGTGGAACTAGAAAATATCACAGTCTTTTTGACTGCCCTGAAATCTGCAGCAGAAAAGGTAAGCAAATCCGAACCTCAAAAAGATGTCTGTGAAATTAAATATAATTACATTCACAATTCTAGTAGGGGACCAACATAGATTGGATCCGGTTTTGAACAAATCATACTGAAACCCCTATTATTTCCATAGGCAAATGTGTCTCAGGATCAGGTAGACATAGTAAAGGAAACTCTTCTGGCTGTGGAGCTTCAACAACTTCAGTCCAGCTTCTCTACTTATACCACCGGAGAATGGAAGGTTTTGTTTGAGACCCACTTGACTTTCTTGATCGAGTATTTTAATCAAACCCTTCTTCAGCTCTTGCCAACAAACATTTCTTGCGAGTCCTATCAAGCCATGTAAGTACCATGCACATACATAGACAAAATAGGACATGCATGGGATAAGAAAGCTTTGAAGATACCAATATTACATCATGATATGTCATTCCCATAATCATTTTTAACACAGAGTAAAGGGACTCAGCCTTGGTTTCGACACACTGGGCGAAGCTAAAAAGAGTGATATCTACAATTATTTCATCAAGATTTACATGACTAAACAAGGATCCTCTTTAGGTATGAATCTCAGTAATTTAATCAGATGTTTTAGTCACTAAGAAATATTTTTTGTGGTGAATATAATAAATTAAAAGTACCTCATATAAAGTATTAAAAGGTATAAGATAGCTGTAAAGCAGCTCTGCATAACTGTTTAAAATATCAGCAAATCTCTAATACCATAGTAAAAATCGAAAATATTTTATATACAATCATGATATTAAATAATAAATCAAAATGATATACAGATAAAATCTTATTGACTTATTCTGGAGTCTCATCAAAGAAGGAATATAAAATTTATTTCTCAGTTGAGGTGCGGTTGATTTGGTTAGGTAACTGTCTGTACTTTTTTTTTTACAGACGTTTCTTGTTCTGCTAAAAACAGAGAGACTTGGGCTGTGATTAACTTTGGGAAGTTTATTGTCTATTCCTCAAGTGAAGACCTTGCTTTGTTCAGTAAATATCTAACTCAGGTGGGAGTTTGTACTGATTGTTTTTTTTTTATTAGTCAAATTAAAAAGATATAAAGTTTAAAAGGATCCGAAAAAAATCGGCAATAAAAAGAAAAAAGTATTATCAATCTTTTTGGACATTGTATGCCATAACTGTATGACTTAGGCTACACCGAATATATAATTAATTATGAACATTGAGTTTATTTATTATAGGGTACTGTGTTTTTGAACTCCATGGCTTACGTTGTAACCAGATCTGAGGTTCTTGCTAATGAAACTCTGCTAATACAATACCTAAGTGAGATAAAACCGGAAAATATTACATTCTTTGTGACAGCCCTGACATCTTCATCAAAAATGGTATGTGTCAACCAGGATTTTCGACCTACTTCAACGTAATGCGATCATGATTTACATATTCTAAAAATGTATTGATGTTTTGCAACTTTACTCATATGAACAATCTTCAAAAATACTTGGTATAAATATTTGTGTATCTAAATAGGCAAATCTAACTGTGGCTCAGGTGACCACCATAAGTACAACGCTTTTGACCGTGCAGCTTCAGCAGCTTCAGTCCGGCTTCTCTTCGTATGGCACACAACAATGGACAGACTTGATTGAGGTCAACTTGGTCGTCTTGATTCCGTATTTTAACCCAACAACTCTTCAACTCCTACCTATGAACATCTCCTGCTCGTCTTTCCAAGCCATGTAAGTATTATAATTAGTTTGTTGGTTAGTAAGACATGAGATATTGAGGAATCTAAAAAAAGTGGCATAAAATGTAACAATACGCCTATATACTATTTTTTGTTCAATACAGAGTGAAAGGATTCAGCATGGTTTTCACATCTCTGCCATCAAACACTCAAAAGGAAATTTATGATTCTTTTATTAAGAAATATATGAGTGATCGGTCCACTCCTACAGGTACATTTCTATGCTATGTTGCTTCTCTGCTGAGCAATCTGGAAAATAAGACCCTTATGTGTTGAATTCATCACCCTAAAAGCAAGTCAAAGGGAGAGGCCTGGAGAATCTTTGTTTTAGAACTCTGTGTTGTGCCGTTCCTCTGTTATTCCTCTTAGAAATTTATGAATAAATTAAGAATTGGGTGTTACCAGTTGGGAGCGTATCACTTCATACTGACACCCTCTAATCAGTGCTGACTGTGCCAGATTGTGTAGGGACATGTTCTCAACTGGTAACACCCAGATATCAATTTATTCATACATTTCTAGGAAGAATAATGCAGGAACAGCATTACGAGAAGAAGAAACGAGAAAGAAAATAAGCTCCAGAATTGTTAGTTCATGGGGAATACAAGTAGCTCCAGAATTATTAGTTCATAGTTCATGGGGAATAGAAGTATCTAATAAAACAGACATGTCAGGAGAGGCGACAGCTCCTCTTCAATTGCTATATTTTTTATGGTCTTAACATTTGTTACTAGAAATGTCAGAAGGTTCTAAACAGATTTTAACTAAGATCCTGGGGTAGGCGAGTCTTTCCTCCCATATTACCATGTCAGGGAAAGAAAGTCACAACCAATTAGAGTTGTTGTAAAGGATCTGCCAGGCACAACTTCTCTGTATACGCCCATAGGTAATCAGTCTGCACCTGAGTCTATGCCTCTGAGACTGACTCCATCTTCCACCACTCAGGATGGCAGGCTTAGGAGTGGGAGAGCCTATCGCAGCCTGGCCAGACGGAGCTAGCTCCCGCCCTCTGTCTATTTATACCTGCCTTTCCTGTTCCTCCTTTGCTTGTGATTCTTCTCGTGTGGTTTCCTGGCCTTGCTACAGCTTCTAACTATTTGATCCTGCTCCATACTGACCCTGACTTACTGACTACTCTCTTGCTCTGCGTTTGGTACCTCGTGCACTCCTGGTTTGACTCGGCTCGTTCACCACTCTTGTTGCTCACGGTGTTGCCGTGGGCAACTGCCCCATTTCCCTTTGCTTTGTGTTCCCTTGTCTGTTTGTCTCGTGCACTTACTGAGCGTAGGGACCGCCGCCCAGTTGTACCCCGTCGCCTAGGGCGGGTCGTTGCAAGTAGGCAGGGACAGAGTGGCGGGTAGATTAGGGCTCACTTGTCCGTTTTCCTACCCCCGTCATTACAGTTGTTGCTTTTTTTTAATCTACTTTGCACTGTTCTTGAATAGTACAGTCTGTATTTGGGTGGGATTGCATTTTATTACAATTTAAGCATTCAGCAAGAACTATGTGCTTATTAATAGTGCCTAATGGAGGCATCATTGCAGCGGGTTTATTTCCACCAATAAAACTCCTGGTATTTCCATCTTTCCCAGGTGTGGTCTGTGATACTGGAAATTATAACACTTGGCTTACACTAAACCTCGGAAAGTTTATTACGGAAGCAACGTATGAGGAACTAAGTACGTTTAATGCAAACCTGACAAAGGTGAGAATGTCTACATATTTTAATAGACATGTATCCATTTCCTTCTTGTTAATTGTGCATCATAGAACATTCATTATTTGGGTTTTTGTTGCGGGGATTTCGTTGCAGAAAATCCACAGCATAATACAGTAGCAAAGGAGTGGATGAGATTTCAAGAAATCCCATCCACACGCTGCGTACGTGATATGCGGAGATTCTGAACACTAATTGACCTGCGGTGTGGCTTTTTAAGCCGCAGCATGTCAATTGTGGTTGTGGAATCGCTGCTATTTTGTTGCGGGCTTTCCCTATTGAATTCAATGGGGGATGTAAAACCCACAACAAACATTCAAGTGTTGCGACATTTGCAGCGAAATTGCAGTGAAAATCGCAACTTAGGAAAAAACAAAAACCTTATACTTATCTCTGACATTCTGCAGGCCTGCCTCCTGGGATGACGTTTTATCCCATGTGACCGCCGCTGCAGCCAATCACAGGCTGCAGCGGTCTCCTGGAATAAAACGTCATCCCAGGAGGCCGCCCTGCTAGCTAAATGCTGCAGTTTTCCGCAGTGGATATTTCGGGCGAAAAACTGCACCACAATTTGGTGCAGTTTTTCACCCGGAAATTCACTGCAGCCACCGGGGTGGATACACTGTGTACCTGCGTATCCCCCCGTGAACTTAGCCTTTAAGTCTAAAAACTCTGCTTTAAAAAATGTCTTGGTCATTACTAGTAAACACTTTAACTAGTAGTACTCAGGCTATTGTCCCCCCCAAAAAATTGTATTGTATTGTGGGAAATTTTCCCCAAAGGAAAATTTCTTGCATGGGATCAAGGAGAAGGTGTCCCGCGTATGGCTAGCTATAGTGAACCGATCCACAAACTAATCAATGTGGAGAAGAGAGAGGCAGATCTTCCGGATTTTCTGCTTCTCTCTTCTCCATGCTGATTCTGGAAAAATTCCTGATCCAGACCGGAGCCTAGGCTGCAAATCTCCAAAACCGACAACTCATCGAGTTAATATACTCTCCGCTCCCAGCACAACACAACCAGGTCAGCAGATTTTACCACCCTTTAACACCTTCACCTTTGTTTCGTTTGATGCACTATGTGCGCTTTCTGTTTCTTTTTTGTTTATATATAACAACCTAATCAATGGCAGAGAGGAGGGTCTACGCTGAGCTAGTAAAAACTGAGCCCAATAATGTTAGGGAAAAGGGTCTAAAATATATACATGTGCAATTGAACCTAGCTCCATCTTATGGCCCAGTGAATCCTATAGGATGATAAAGTGGTAATGATTTCCAAGTCAGGTATTGCAAAGACCTTGACAAATACTGATTTATATTCCTTTTTCCAGCTGGATACTGCTACCACCATAACACCAACCAAACTTGCAGACTTGACGATAACAGCGGAACTCATACACAATGTAACTCTGAATGGAATTGTCATCACCAACATCAATAAATTCAAGTCACTGATAGAGTTAAACGAATATATTGTCCAATTACAAAGCTATGTGTGTGCAGTAAGTATTATCTCACACTATCGGGCTCAAGGATAAACGCCATGCATAGGGGAGAATGAAAAATGACACAATTTTTTCCCCCGAGCAGAGCTCCACGTCATCTTCTGGCACATCCTTGTGTGCAAATTCAGCGGTTCTTCAGGACAGCACCAAGTTGACCCTTTTCTCAGCTGTTTGGCAGCTTCTTCTGACGTACTGGAGTACCAGCAGTGAACCACAATGGCTTGAGAATTTCATAATAATTGCCAATATGTTTGCCCTGGAGATGACAGAATTAACCATCTCTCAGCTCCCTACAAACATTAATTGCAAAACTGCCCAGGGAATGTAAGTAGCAATCGAAGCGGATGGAGTTTACAGCAACATAATGTTGTAGGAACCTTTGGTCACAGACTTAAAGAGGCTCTGTCACCAGATTTTGCAACCCCTATCTGCTATTGCAGCAGATCGGCGCTGCAATGTAGATTACAGTAACGTTTTTATTTTTAAAAAACGAGCATTTTTGGCCAAGTTATGACCATTTTTGTATTTATGCAAATGAGGCTTGCAAAAGTCGAAGTGGGCGTGTTTAAAGTAAAAGTCCAAGTGGGCGTGTATTATGTGCGTACATCGGGGCGTTTTTACTACTTTTAATAGCTGGGCGTTCTGACGAGAAGTATCATCCACTTCTCTTCAGAACGCCCAGCTTCTGGCAGTGCAGACACAGCCGCGTTCTCGAGAGATCACGCTGTGTCGTCACTCACAGGTCCTGCATCGTGTCGGACGAGCGAGGACACATCGGCACCAGAGGCTATAGTTGATTCTGCAGCAGCATCGGCGTTTGCAGGTAAGTAGCTACATCGACTTACCTGCAAATGCTGATGCTGCTGCAGAATCAACTGTAGCCTCTGGTGCCGATGTGTCCTCGCTCGTCCGACACGATGCAGGACCTGTGAAAGACGTCACAGCGTGATCTCTCGAGAACACGCTGTCTGCACTGCCAGAAGCTGGGCGTTCTGAAGAGAAGTGGATGATACTTCTCGTCAGAACGCCCAGCTATTAAAAGTAGTAAAAACGCCCCGATGTACGCACATAATACACGCCCACTTGGACTTTTACTTTAAACACGCCCACTTGGACTTTTGCAAGCCTCATTTGCATAAATACAAAAATGGTCATAACTTGGCCAAAAATGCTCGCTTTTTTTAAATAAAAACGTTACTCTTATCTACATTGCAGCGCCTATCTGCTGCAATAGCAGATAGGGGTTGCAAAATCTGGTGACAGAGCCTCTTTACTGTAGTATTACACGGCCTGACGTGGGCCGTGTAAACGAGCACCGATCAACGAGACAGGACGTTGATCAGCGCTCGTTTGATCCTTCCACAAGAAGCTAATATACACTTCTATCATGTCGGCAGCACGTCTCCGTTTACACAGGGAGATGTGCTGCCAACAACGATAAAAGTTTATGCATTTAAAATTATGCAATCAGCCGATGAACGAGTGTTTGCTCGTTCATCTGCTGATCGTTCTATGAACAATCGTTAGCTCGATAATCGCCCAGTGTAAAAGGGCCTCTAGCTTCTTGTTGTTATCATTTGTCCTCTCTTATTTTCTTATCTTTACACTCTTTGCACTGGGTGGGGATGGAAAATCCTCTTAGTTGCGATGGAAATAATGACAGCAGCAGGAGAGAAGTAAGTTGATCTTGTGACAGTCAGTGACCAGTATGATCAGGGGCTTATGTAACTGAGGATCAGGCCGTGACAGGGTGAGTGTTATGATGTAAGGGGATAGAACACTATTGCTCTATCATTATAATAGTCATGGCAGCATTGTGCCTCATTCTCACAGTGCAGTGTTTTACGCATTTCCTTTCGCCAAAACAGAGATTGGATCAAAAAATTAGAAGATTAAATCTTTCCCATACACTTCTTTGCTTTTATGCTTCAATCCTGGTTTTGGCTAACAAAACTGCAAACAAAAACTGCATAAAAAAAGGCACTGTGTGAGCAAGGCCTTAGAAGAGTGTGTTTACCTTGTAGGAGGCAGTGACCTGTATTCCCATTCGGAGGATTTATTAAGACGCATTTCATACGCCAGTCTTAAACTGAACTGCACTGGCCAAATTTATTAAGGGGGAATGACTCTTAATAAATTTGGCACATCTTTGTCAGAGATTCAAATATAGATTTGCGCTATAATTTATGCCAATTTCTGGCATAAGTGATAGTTAATCTGTCGGCCGGCAGGAGGCCTTACCCCCTTCCGCCAAATGCCACCAACTTTCAAAAGTGGCAAGAGAAGCATAACATGGCAAAAAGTCCCAAATTATTGTGCAAATATGGCCTGTAACCTAATTTACGACGTTCCACAAAAGTGTCCTAAAGCTGTTATTAAATTTCCCCCGTGGACTTATGTTAGTGAGGATGAGGCTGTGACAACGTCAGTGCCATGAATCGAGTCAATGAACACTATGTGACTAATGATTCCAAAATAATAGCAATTGAATACGAAAGGAGTGTGTTGATCTTGTGGGAAGCAGTGACCCATACACTCATGGACTTGTGTTTGTGAGGATCAGGTTATGCCAAGGCTAGTGTTATGATGAGTAAGGGAAAAGTGCATTATAGCGATATGAGTTGGGATAAAAAACGTGTAACTAGTCAGACAATGGTAATGATTACAGCAGTAGAAGGGGAGTATGTTAAATTTGTTTGAGGCAGTGACCTGTCCAATTATGTAACAGTACTGTCAAGGGAAGGACAAGTGAAGAAGGAAATTAAAGCAACTAGAAAATTTAAAAGAACAAAGTATCCCACAGTAGAGCAAACTAGTTATGGCAGAATTTTTTCATATTTCGGTATAATGACTGGGACTTTAAGTACATCTAAATTTGGAGGAGTTACATCCATCTTACAGGGAATATTCTCAGTCACAGCAAACACGAAGTTCTTATGCTGAAATCTACATCTCACTTTGTCTTCTTTCCCTTAGAATCACATCAATGAATTCCTCCTATGGCCTTCTGAAGCCTACTATCCAGAAAGCTATATATCAGTACCTGCTGGATTACCACACAAGTGAGTTAATTTACTCTAATGTCTGCAAAAAGGTAGACTGTAATATACTCAGTTTTATAAGGCTGATCAATGAAACATGAGCAGACTTCTTCTTCATAGAAATGACCCTATTATGTTTTTGTTCTCCTAATAGAGTCCAATTTGACATGTGACACATCTGATGACCTTCAACTATTCATTACCACATACTTTGGGGCTTTCTCAACTCTGATAAGTCCTAAGGACTTAGTGTCTCTTATCCCAAGTGATCAGCTTTCCACAGTAAGTAGGTTTTATAGAGTAGTCCATGAACTTTCTTCTAAAACTATAGACAGGTCGAACACCGAGATGATCTGAAGCATGCTCAGGGACCTAACATGACGTCCCATAGCAGGACAGTAGTGAACATGATTCTTTGCTTTGTGTCTTTTCCTTTGTTCATTGGTTTCTTGCTGCTCCACGTGCCATTATTCACTGTTTTGCTTTCCTTTTGCGCTATATCTCTCTTGATCGTCTCCATCTATCTCTTACTGCCCATCACCTTTGAGGTTTTGTTAACTCTGAAGGCAGGTCATCTCAACTTCTGCTTCCCATGCCAGATGTTATGATTGATACTTTGGTAGTTACCACCTTAGGTATGGTCAACTGGTAATTGCCAATTGTGATTGGATGCCGTTGGAAACAATGCTGCTATTTTTCGAAGACATTATTTGATACCTACCTTTGTGCAACCGAATGTGTTGAAGCTATAAGCAATTAATATGGAAACCATAAATTGGTTGGATGTTTTGGGACCCAAATCGGGTAACCTGTACGTGGTTCGCCGGTATACAGAAAGGGTGATTGCCCACAAATAATGCTCTTTGACACTAAACTCACTAGATTTTCTGTTAACACGTAAAAGAAAACTGTGCCTGAAATTGCCAGTGAAAAGCTCAGAAACAAACTGTTATCGATACAGGACTCCTACACTTACAAACTAGTCTATTTAGGAGACATACTTGACACCTGTTCTGACATCTTTGCTTTCAGAAACTAACCTCGCTTAAGCCGGAGGACATGATCATCTATCTACAGCCTGACACGAATATGAACAGTACTGTATGGTCAATAATGCTTTCACATTACACGAACATTAGCAAGTTGGGACAAGTCATGGATCTCCTCAATATTAAAACGGTAAGGCTATAAACCTATAAATTAATGATAGGTAAAAAAATAAAAATAAATACTCTACAGTATTCAAACCACGTGAACATCTCATAACTTTAGGCAAAGTGTCTCAGTCTCCTAATCAGACTGATGAAACTTAACAGGAATCGTTTACCTGTCAAAGTTTATGGGGTGACCAAAAACTTACATGGTCTATAAATCATTATTAAATAAATGTTTAAGTGATGATCCTTACACCCAAAACTTTGGTGGAAATCGGGTTGAGGGCTCAAAAAGTAAAATATGTTTAGACTGCACCTTGTCACTCTTTCTTACGCTGCGGTTCAGGGTAAGGGGCTTTTCCAAGCCCAACAACATACTTAGCATAGAGATTGTTAACCAAGCGCCTATGGAACTTGTAGAAAGGGGGCTGCAGATTAGGTTGTCCAATTTCCCTTCCATAGAAACCACTATCCCTTCACAGCAACACAACATTGGCAAACAAGGGGAAAGGCGGACTATGGGTCATGCCATCATTCTTTTCTACTGCAACAAGTGCTTGGCCTTCTTGTGCCAGGATGAGATGGTAGGGTGGTACACCAGAACAGGGTGTCCCATTTTGACTAATAATGAATTGATACCTTCAGAATGATTGTTTATTCTGCTATCTTATCTTTGGTGTAGGAGGATATCACTGTAACTGTGTTCAAGACCGTGTGGCCAACCTTCGTGTCAAAGTCCGGTTTCCTTAATGACTATGAAATGGATAAATGGTTTAACGTCAGATTCAACAACACTATAAAACTAATAACGTTGGAGCAGTTGAACATCAATGAAGTTATCACTGCAAACTGTCTCTTCTACCAAAACCTGTAAGAATAATATACTAATCTACATGCAAGAACTTCCTTATAGTATACAATGTAGACCTAAGACCGACACCAATATGAAATGTCACAAAATGAACTCTACATCAGATATAGCAGAGCTCAATATGTAATTGTCAGTATACAGTCA
Source organism: Rhinoderma darwinii (assembly GCF_050947455.1). Taxonomy (NCBI): domain Eukaryota; kingdom Metazoa; phylum Chordata; class Amphibia; order Anura; family Rhinodermatidae; genus Rhinoderma; species Rhinoderma darwinii. Next base: position 136,859,742 of record NC_134692.1, on the reverse strand, counting down.
TTTTCTTTGAGAAATATTAGGCACATCCATTAATGGAGAGCTTTCGAAATACTGTTCTGAAAGTGTAGGGCTTGGTGTAAAACCAAAGATGATAGCCATGCTTTTGTATGGGCTCCATAACAACTCTAGTGTCCATGTAACGGTCTATCCAACCAGGAGTATTGGATGCAGGTACCTATTACCATCCACACTTTCCATTCTGATATAGATGAGGTTATCACAATTGGCTGACCTAAAGGGGCCTAGCTCGTGAAAAGGGGATGTTGTCAGATTGGGGTTGAGTTTAGCTTTGTTGAGCTTAGGTTTTTCTAAATCCAAGTCAAATTCTGCCGTAGTAAACCGTGCGATTCTTGAGGCTTGCAACAATTGTTAGCATGACGTATAGGTTGCATATTAGTTCATATTCATCTCCATTGACGCCTCTTTTATTTTTAACATCAGAGTGAAAACTCTATCTATACATTATGAAGATTATAGTGGCAACACTCGTCAAGATATCTACAATGTCTTCAAGAATTACCTCCAGACACGTGTGTATATGTGTAAATTAAACAGATACAGATTTACTATCATCTATCTTTCTAACTAAAATATCCAAAATTCCCCAGTGCATGCACCTTTCTTACTGATATCTGTTACTACCCTCTCTATTTTCCAAAAGTGACAACCACTAATGACAGCCATTCAGCTCCTATAGGGGTTGTCATCGGAAGCATACAAAGAGGTGAGGGTGCCCCATTGGAAATATTCAAATGGTGCCCCCTTCTGGTGCTGGATACAACACCCTAATCACATGACACAGGAGGACTAGGTGCGTGTTTGCCCTCTTCTCCTTTCCATGAACCCTCGATAATTCCTCACACCATTGTTTGTTGGACCTGTGGAGAGCGGATCCCTACATAGGTTCTCACCACCTATTAAAATAAGGAATGCAGCCAACCTGGTCTGGGCCCTCTATCTCCAGGGGCCCCATAGTATCTACATGGTTTGGCTCTATGGTATTTACGCCCTTAGTTGTCGCCTTGATTTCGTAGAGTTAATGCATCGATATAGAGAGAAGATGTAGCCCAGCAATATAAGCAGATTTGTTTTTTGGAGTTTGGGAAATTTGGCTCTCAGTCCATGTCGGAGCTGTAATGGAGGTCTTGTTGGTTGTCATCTAGCTTTCCCAGAAACCGATATAACGAAGAACTAACTGAACATAATTTATTGAAGGGGTTTTCCAGGATTAGAGAACATGGTTTCTTTCTTCCAAAAGCGGTGCCACACCATCCATGGGTTGTGTCTGGTTCTGCAGCTCAGCTCCATTGAAGGGTATGTGGATGAGCTGCAAAACTACATACAACCAATGGACAGGTGTGATGCTGTTTTAGTAACAAAGCAGCCGTGTTTTTCTAATCTTGTACAACCCCTATAAAAGCAACGTGACTCGAGTTGGCGACTCTTTGGTTGTAGTTATAAATTTAATCTCAAAATCTTTCTCATATTTACTAGTTGTTTTCTTGTGTCTTAGATCCCCAGCCAAAATGCTATACAGATTATTCGTGGATAGTTGAGAACTTGCAAGTTTATATCACCTTTTGCAGCGCTGATGACCTCAGATCCTTTAGCAGCAACGAAACACTGGTAACTATGAAACATTTGTATTTGTTGAATTCATTATTATTATTATATAAATAACTTATAAATGCCCAAAGATATTAGACCTTCGTTGGGGGATCACTTCAGTGGGATCCACCAACAAGCTAACGTCTGAATGGCTCAACTGGGCAACAAGTGTTTAATTTCCCTGCAGCTCCACCACAGGAGTAATGAAGTATTGCACCATGCCCATATGAATGGTCAGGTCTTCCTCTTTGTAGGCATTCTACACTCTGGCTAATAGATGGGGTTCTCCTATATGGGAACCCTTCTCTATTAATGAATTGTCCAGTAGTTAAAATGGGTTTTCTAAACTGGACGACCCCTTTACGATGGACAGCTATAGCTCAACTCATATGGACCAATACTTCTCAATAAAAGATACAGCTATTTCCTGTCATATTGTACTAAGCTGCTTCGTGAATAAAGCATTATTGAATGTGCATTGAATCACCCTTTATTTTTGTCTTTAACAGTTACAGCATTTTTCAGTGGATTCCAAAACTTTGGCTTTGGTTAATAAAACATTAACTCTTAAAGAAGACCTAAAAGCGTACTATGCACAATTACTAACCACACAGAATCCGGACTTTCCATTAGTAAAGTATGTATCTAACCCAGACTTAAATGGGTTGTCCACTACCGGACAACTGATGACCCATCCACTGGATAGGGCATCAGTTTTACGATCGGTGGGGGTCCAAAACCTGGACCCCGCACCGATCAGCTGCTACAGCTGCTTCCGGGCACCAGATGCCCATGCCAGAAGAGGTTGGCTCTGGTCATGGAATAGCGGCCGAGCTGCAGTATTACAGCTGTGCCCCTATTCAAGTGAATAAAAGCAGAGCTGAAATTCTGCAGCACGGACGCTATGCAATGTACATCTGCTTCCGGCTCTGTACAGTGCAATGACATCCGGTGCCCGCATGGCAGCCGAAGCAGCTGATCGACATGGGTTCCGGGTGTTGGACCCCCACAGATCATATATTTATGACCTATCCGGTGGATAGGTCATCAGTTGTCCGGTAGTGGACAATCCCTTTACATATCTTTCAAGATGCAGCTAGTTGTTACTGAAATAGAATATGTTCAAGCAGCAGTTTATGATCCACGGTGCTATAAAAGGTGACTGGAAGTTGCACCATATTCAGCCATTTTGAAGGCTATGGAGAACTCTGTTTAGTCACCTAGTCACCCAGAATGCATACATGTAAAGTGGATATAAAAAGTCTACACACCCCTGTTATAATGACAGGTTTTTGTCATGTTACAAAGTCAGTACAAGATGGATTATTTCAGAACTTTTTTCCACCTTTAATGTGAGCCATAATCTGTACAATTCCGTTGAAAAACAATCTGAAATCTTTTAGGGTGGAAAAATAAAAAACAAAAATAATGCGGTTGCATAAATATGCACACCCTTAAACTAACACTTTGTTGAATTACCCCTTGACTTTATGACAGCATTCAGTCTTTTTGGGTAGAAGTCTATCAGCATGGCACATCTTGATTTGTTGCCCTCTCTTCCTTGCAAAAGCGCTCCAAATCTGTCAGATTGTGAGGACATCTCCTGTGTACAGCCCTCTTCAGATCACCCAACAGATTTTCAATGGGATTCAGGTCTGGGCTCTGGCTTCGCCATTCCAAAACTTTGATCTTCTTCTGGTGAAGCCATTCCTTTGTTGATATGGAAGTTTGCTTTGGGTCGTTGTCGTGCTGAAAGGTGAAATTCCTCTTCCTCTTCATCTTTTTAGCAGAGGAACTGTTCATAATTCCGATCCACCTTGACTAAAGCCCCAGTTACAGCTGCATAAAAACAGCCCCACAGCATAACGCTGCCTCCACCATGCTTCACTGTGGGAATGGTGTTCTTTTGGTGATGTGCAGTGTTGGCTTTGAGACAAACATACCTTTTGGAATTATGGCCAAAAAGTTCAACCTTGGTCTCAGACCATAACACTTTTTCCCACATGCTTTTGGCAGACTTGATGTAGGTCTCTGCAAAACATAGCCGGGCTTGGATGTTTTTCTTTGTTAGAAAAGGCTTCCATCTTGCCACCCTACCCCACAGCCCAGAAATATGAAGAAAAAAGGGGATTGTTGTCACATTGTCACATGCACTACACAACCAGTACCTGCCAGAAAGTCCTCCATCTCCTTTAATGTTGGTGTAGGTCTACTGGTAGCCCCCCAAACCATTTTTCATCTTGTCTTTTCATCAAGATTTGAGGGACGTCCAGTTCTTGATAATGTCACTGTTGTGCCAAATGTAATCCACTTCTTGATGACCTTCTTCCCTGTGTTCCTTGGTATATCTAATGCCTTGGAAATTCTTTGGTACCCTTCTCCTGACTGATGCCTTTCAACAATCAGATCACTTTGATATGTTGTAAGCTCTTTACGGACCATGGCTTTAGCTGTTACACGCAACAAAGAAAATGTCAGGAAAATCCTAATAGAACAGCTGAACTTTATATGGGGTTACTCCGAATCACTTTAAATAATGGCAGCTGTGTACTGACTACTATTTAACATGAGTTTAAATGTGTTTAGCTAATTCTGAACACAACCACATCCCCAATTATAAGAGGGTGTTCACACTACATTATTTTTGTTTTTTATTTTTATTTTCCCCTCTAAATGATTTCAGTTTGTTTTTCAATGGAATTGTACAGATTATGGGTCACATTAAAGGTGGAAAAAGTTCTGAAATGATTTATCTTGTACTGACTTTGTAACATGACAAAAACTGGCATTTTAGCAGGGGTATGTAGACTTTTTATATCCACTGTATATATGTAGACTCTTCCCTGCTCTCCTCTCTCCATGTTTGTCAATATTGTGTTTGTTACTCCTATGGTGACACTAAATTCTTTGCAACAATAGGTTTGCTAGAAAAATCTTTTGTATTTGTAATGTAACTCCCACCATGCATCTGGACAGAGCAAAGATTTATAAGCTATATCCTCTATGCGCATGGACCCCAAGCCCCACTCCCACCCCCTCTGTTGATATGAAAATTGCCCTAACTGAATATAAATCTGACTTTATTATTTGCAGAATTCCTCAACATATTCTTTGCTATGCTATTGCTAACCTAAACATTGGAAACATCGCTGGTGACCAAGCTAAAAATATACTAAATCTCCTGAAGACATGCAACTCTACTGTGAACAAAGATGTAAGTGCTTCATCGGCAGGGCCGGCTCCAGGTTTTTGCGGATCTTTGATTTCTTTAATATACTAATCTGACATAATATGTTCTTTGCAGGCTTTGTCTGGTCTCCTATCTTCTCTACCAGAGATCACAGCAGAGATCCTTGCATCACTGGACTCTCAAGCTGCTGGACTGTCTACAGCCACAATATTGCAGCATATAAATGGCAGCATCTTAAAAGGTAGCATTAGCACCCTGTCTGGCATCAGTGGCTGGAGCGTCACTCAGGCTTCCGCCATAGTTACCAAAATCCTTGAAAGTAATTATCAGGTAAGACGGATAAGTATGTTTGTAGACATTAGGCAAACATACATGGCATCTGTCAGGACTGACAAGTGATATATGTTTTATACTTGTAGATCACTATTGACAATTTGCAGAGCCTTGGCAGCCTAATTATTGGAGTACCGTCTTCTAAAATAAACAGCTTAAATTACAGTGACATCCTAAAACTGGCTGCTAATTCGAAATTTATCTCCTACATGGAGCAAGCCCCAGTGGCACTAAAACAAAGATTTGTCTTGAGGGTAAGTGTTTCCAATCTTCCCGGTGATATTAGCAAGTTGCCATGTTAAGACGGCTCCCTACAGCATTGTATTGTCTCTGCACGACCATTTGATGTTGCCTTTGACTTAGGAAAATGACTGTGAACATTACACCGCCATTGAGAAGATCCAGCATTTGGCACCTTAGGAGATCATTCTATTTCCACCTATCCAAATCCAGCTGTCATTTCCCAATTAAAGTAGGAGGATCTGGCTCTTAGGGAACGCCACCATCGTCTTGAAAAGTGGCAGCTCAGTGCTGCCCTTCTTCCTTCTCAAATTGGGACCTTTCTTCTTCTCCATGAGTGGTGTGAACTTCTGCAGAGGTCTTCTTCATAAGTCGAGCAACAGTCAAGCCAACCTTGTTTGAGAAATTTATGGCATATCAGAGTTTCGTTGCTGTTCCGATGTTCTAGAGATAATGGTTTATGGTTCAATATTCTTCTTAAACAAGGACCCAGTACCTTCACAGGTATGCCCTGACAAATTTGGGAAGATCTGGTCTAGGTGGTTGGAGACCTTGGACACTGCCATATATTTTATTTGTTTCCTACTGGCTGGAATGGGAGCAATGCGGGATGAATGGAGGGCTTGGTTGAATGGTGTGTGATTGGGTGTACTCTTAGTTGTTTCGAGGCAATGGCTGTGGTCACCTTATTATCTGGATTAACTGCAAATTATATATCGTGATGTGATACTCCTTCTTTTTGTCAACTGCTGTTTCTGCAATGTAAATTTATTATATACCACGGTGACTTGTTATTGCCAACTATTTTTGGTTGGTTAGTATGTTCTGTTTGTATTTACTTGTACTTTTGTACTTTGAAAAAGTTAACAAAATAAAACCTTTTTTTAAAAAAAAAAACAAGGACCCCAGCTCTGACACATAACGTCTGTCTTTTTTTAGCTCATTCAGGCCAGCTCAACTACGAGTATCTTCCAGTCTGTACCGGCCAACTTAGCCAGTGAGATCCCTGCGTCAATGCTACTAACAGCCAACCTTAGTATAACTGAAATAAACCAAATGAAATGGACATCCAGCCAGGTACGTCAACCTTCTACCGTAACGTACAGATGTTTATTTTATATTTCAGACTGGTTAGTTATAATAATAAGAATAGATGCATAATTTTAAGGTAATATATATTTTGTTCTTTAGGCTCAAGTAATTTTCCGGACAGTGCTTATCAAAATTACGGACTACTCAATGTAAGTGACTGGTTCGAAATCCGTAAAACCACATGCCAGTTGTGTATTTGCAGGAGTAAATCTGCTTGAGCGCTGTAAAGTGCATGACCTTACATTAAAGATGTAGTCTCATGAAGACAATCCTATTAGAGCACATGGACCTCTATGAGCGGGTCTTTCTCTGGCGAGCTGTTCCCATCAATGTATCACATTATCGTCCATCATTTCCCATGCAGCGGCCACAGGCATGACTTTCCATGGTCGGGGTTTTCTGAAGCCAGAACCCCAGCCATCCGCTCATTGCTGGGCCGGCTTCTATTTAAAAAGGGGTCATCTGTGGGAGACAACCTTTTTAATACTTCCTTTAAGGAAATTATTAAAATAAATGTGACAATTGCAGTCTTGGCCTGTAGATGTTATTGCTGCAATGGAAGCTGCAAATAAGAATTCCCACTGTGAGGCAATGAAAAAATATTATCCTCATGATTGCAAGTACAAGAGTACAATAACTGGGTGTGTAAGCCATGAGTAGAACCTATTATAGCAGCAGCCTATTAACGTAAAAAAAATAATAGCAGGAGAAAGGTGCAGAGCCATGGTCCCTATTCTGTAGCTCTCCAGCCGTTGCAAAACCACAACTCTCAGCATGACCCTACAGAATACTGGTAGTTGTAGTTTTTCAACAGTTGGAGAGTCTTGAGGGAGGTGGGGACTAGGCCATATTGGCTTCTTTTCCCTTCACCATGGGTGGACTAAATCTGTGGCACAACTCTACAAGCCAGGCAATCGACGATAACAAGGGATGGAGAAACTATAGTCAATAGCCCTGTGACCTGTCACCATGAGGGTATACTGCTCTTCTGTATTACAAAGGATAAGAAGAAAGGGGCAAAGATGTTCAGGCCCTTTCGTCCTAAGATGGTCAGGAGGATGGATAGCTTGAACCTAACCCGGGTAATATTTCATTCATCACTTTATTTCTCTTCTAGATTATCTTCCAACATCCTGCAAGGTTTTACATGCGGAGCTTCAAAAGACCTGAGCAATGATCAGTTTGTTAGTCTCATTACATCAATGACCGGCAAATCAGTGAATCTAGAGAGTAGCCAGGTAAGCGATTCCAGACCAAGAAACGTACAACGTCCACAATGAAGTTGAGGTGTCATCATGTTAACGCTTTATTTTCTTATAGCTGAACTGCTTGGCCAAGAGACTCACAAAGAATGGAGCAGCAGAAAAATTCAGCAGCTATTCCAGTGACGTTCTTCTCTACTTAGGGTAAACGCTATATAATTGATAGTATATAGTGTGAAGGGGCTGTTCCTTCTAAGCCAACTCATTACCATTATGAGAGCATAACATCCACGCATTTCAATGAAGACTGACTACATCTGCACGGTCACCTCTTCATTAAAGGTCAAGACTAACCAGTCACAACCCAGATGCCAGGTCACACGTATATGGCTTCATGATGTGTCCGATTGACATGCCATAAATTCTGTCCTAATATATTTCATAATCTATATATATGGTTTTTTTCGATCCAGAGCTCCAAATGCCCTGCATTATCTTTGAATTACATTTTAAAAATGTTTTTGCCTGTAGCAACCACTAGATGGAGCTGAGGAGCTTATTGCATACTGTTCGTACATGAAACCCAATGATAACACAGTATGCAGTAAGTCCCCAAGCTCCCCCTAGTGATGACTGCAGGTAAACAGAATTTTATCTTTCCTCTCTATGACTGTTTAGGGAATTTAGAGCTCTGTATAAAGAAAAAACGGTGGTCCGACTGCTATAAAAAATATATTATGAAATTAATCAGAACAGAATGTTAGATGTTAAGTTGACTTGGTGTTAAAAAATGGACGTTCACTTTAAGGGATGTCGAGTGAATTGGGTTCTATATAATGAGGTATTACTAATGGATAGGGTGAAGCTTAGGAAGCCAAAATTGTGTGTCCACAGGCTACAGCATTCTCACCTTTACTTCCAATATTAATTGCTTACCTGTATATTATGGGACTTTATGTATGTATGAAGAGTTATAAAATATCACCCAAAATGAACCCAATGTTTTACTTCTTTTTAGACCCTATACCAAATCACCAGAATGTGAGGATTATTTCACGCTTGTAGGAAAGGCCAATATTGACTTGTTGGCCCAGGGATCTGCAAAAAGAGTATCTCTACTGAGCAGTGCAAGAACCTGTCTGGTAAGGCCTTCAATATTAGGATGAGGGTTGTTTATGAGGATTTATTTCATAAAAGCAGTAGGTTTCCCTCAATAAACCCCAATAATGTTGTGTGTTGTTGTCTAATGCAGAAAATCGGGAGCACTGGCAATATTACCAATGAAATGCTACAGAAGCTTGGTAGCCTTGTCTGTGACCTGACAGCCACAGAAATAATAAGCTCAGATGCCTCTATATTAAAAGCGCTTAAATCCTGCTCCTCCTTCACGGATCTGCAGAAGCCGGCCATATTACAGATGCTGGAAACCAAATATGGGTATGTATGTATGTATGTATGTATGTATATGAAACTATATTGGTCATTCACCTTCACCGATTACTAGAACAAAGGGACCCAATACTCTTCTGAGTGCCATGGCCCAAGTAGCTTGGAGATCTCAATGTCTCTCCACATCCAATACCTCAGACCTTATTATTAAGATTGCCCTCAGAGCTGTGAATGGGGGTCATAATGTTGTATTTCTATAGGGTGACTATATAGGGAGAGGTATCCACCAATCTATGTTTCTTTTCTCCAGAGGTACTTCTAGCTGGACAGTCTCGACCATGGTAGAAATTGGAAGTCTCGCCAGCACTATTGACGGCAAAACCATTTCATTGATTGACAAGGTAACAGTAATTTCTAATACCCCCCAAATCTACAATAATATCTAGACCCCACTGGACACTATTTTTACATTGCAGTCTGTAAGGAGGCAGTTCTTCCCAGGATTCCTGACGGTTATGAAGATTCAATATAAGACGGTCTTCACTATTCTGATGAGTCAACTGAAGGTCTCTTCTAGACTCGCCAGTCGAGCAGCACGTAAGTCGTAAAGATTAACTTTATAAATACAATCTGAATTACAGATGTGGGATTAGGATTTGATTGACAGCTTCACAGTACATAAACTCATGCAATAAAGTCAATCACTCCGCGTGGGTGGCATCCTCATTGGCTGGATTTCCACTAATTGTATTTACAGTATGTGTCACTCATTTCTTATCTTATTATAGACAGTCCCGATAGATGCAACTAAATGTGTGCACCAAGTCTGCAAATTTGCGCAGTAATAATATACTTACAGCTTTCCGCGATACTATATTTTCTTCGCATGCGCCAGGGACATTGTTATGTGTCTATGCGCATGCGCGATAATCTTCATCTAGTGTTCGGCACTTCTGAAAGTAGCCCTTGATTGCGTAACTTTTCTGTGCATGCGCTCAAGACACCGTTCCATTGGCCACTGTTGTGGCATTCCAATTGGCCCACTTGTGTGTCCGTCACACAGGGAGGGGCTCAACATTTTTGCATCATTCTGATTGGCCGGAATTCCATCTGTTGTACATGTCCGGTTTATTTAACACCAGGAAATCCGCGGCGCGCCGTCAATAGCCCCAGTACCCATGAGGACGATACATATGTAGCGAAAAATGTCGTGGAGGGGCTCTTTGTAATTTTTTAAAAAACGTGCTCTATTGCTGGATCTATTCCTTGATTCATCTACTGATATATCTCGGTGTCCTGCAGCCGCCGGCATCTCATTAGTACTTTGCATTACATACTATATAGGCATTGTCCTATAGTACTACTTATCCAGCAGCATGCATGTTCCTTTTTAAAACATTTATGTGGTTCGTCTGTTTGCTCTTAGAGCTTAATAAAGATATCAATCATTTAATGGTAGTTGGGAAATGGGTTTTTTTTTCTGCCGGTTGGCTTCCATTCAGTGTATAGGTGGCAGAAGAAGGACTCAAAAAGTTTAGACAGGAGTCCTGGCAAACTTTAAACAGCTTTTTAAATTAAAATACGGAATCAAATCATACAAAACATTATATCCCTGTGCTCAGCATCTCCCCCTCTATTGTATGATGCCTTTAGAGAGGTCAACCAGATGCAAAGAGAACAAAAATATGCACGTGACCTATCTTTTAGTATCCTAGATAGGATCTTCTCGGTGGTCAATTACCCATCACTTACTAGATAAGTAGTAATTGGGCAAATGGAAGAAGCCATGTAAAGGTGGCTAACGTACAGGTCCAGGTGGCAGGATCACTTTAACTTGTACCAATACCTATCAAGGTACAGAAATAGTGGTACCTCGGCAGCTGCCATGGGGCCTGGAGAGAGGGATGACCAAGCTCTGGTCCTTTCCTCTTCCCTATGAGTGGGTTAAATCAGAATTTCTCCCATAGTCACTACCATAAGGGAAAGTCAAACAGTTGGGACGTCACATTGTCCTTCCTATAAATTAGGGGGATGGGGTATAATCAAGTGTCATGATTGGAATGTGGTAGCAGAGATGGGGCCGCCTCTACTCCATGTACATCCCCAAGATCATAACATGTTGGGAATCACTGTGCCGAACTTCTAGACAAAAAATGTCAACAGCACAGTGGAGGGTTTGGTGGACTTGTCTTCATATGATCACGGGGGTAAAGCTTCTCATATCATATTATGTCTCTGTACAGCTGATTGTGATACGCTCACTACTGATATGATAGCCAAGCAGAAGGAGTATATCGTTGTCAACTACACTGCCGGACAACTGGACGCCTGTCTTAGCAACACAACTTTAAAAGATAACTTGGAAATCCTTGGAAGCCTGGCCTTTGATAATGACCAACTCAATATGCTGAAAGTTAAACTGGATACAGTAAGATGCTTAATGATATACGCCATTTTTGTGTTTAGTGGAAAGTATTCTACTCTTCACCCTACTCAGAGACTGTGTAAGAATTAAATGAAAAAGTTATGTCTGCCTGAAATAACCACTAGGGGGAGCTCACTGCATACAGAGGTATACAGCTCCCATTGTACAAATCAGTCTTCTGTAAACTCAGAGCTCCACCTAATGGTGGCAGCAGGCAGCCAGGATTTTATTATTTAAAGGGATATCCCCAACCCAGACATTTATAGCATCCAGGCGAAGACTTAACGGAGACTTATAGAAACAGCTAAGCACACATGCAGGACAAACTCCTTATTCATTCTCCGTCTGGATGTGGCAGCCGGTGGCCATCTCACTAGGTGGGACAGGAGTAGTGGGGCTATCTATCTACTCTGAGGTCCATGTGTTTTCCCACAGATCTTTCCTACTACTGTACCAGAGCAGTATCTCCTCCAGATTGGGAATATTGCCAGAATGTATAGCACAGAGGAAATCAGTCAGTGGAACATCACAGCAGTGGACACTTTAGCAGCTATGCTTGGAGGTGCATCCTGGGAAACAAATGATTTGAAGGTAAGACTCGTGGACCATATACAAGGTCATTGTAAGGTAAACCCCCTTAGCAATATTTGTCTATGGAAATTATTTTATAAAGTAATATTTATAGGCTGTAGACTATAGTTTAGACCCAGTATATTGTTATAATCTTCTAATTCTGTGGCTCTGATACTTACAGATTAGTGCCTTGGTGACACAATATCTAAATAATTCACAAACTACTTTCGATGGAACAGCACTCACAGTCTTGGCCCGTTATATGTGCGGCTTAAATGAAACTCTAATCCACCAAATTCCTTCTAATGAACTTAGGTAAGTACATGCTGTTCTATAAGAAAATAACTTCTATTATATATCATTAGAGGTATACATGCTATAGATGCAGGGCACATTACGGTTATGGGGCCTTAGAAATTGGGGAGTACAGAAAATAAAATGACACCTCTCAAGTAATAAATCCTAGTTTAGAAATTGGCTCCTCCGGGGAGGGGCATTTCAGAATTGCTCTTCCTTCGCTCTGAGATCTGTGAAACACAGCCCTAGCAACAATGTAGCATGCTGGATGTTGTATGAGGGCTTTTAGGGGCGGAGGGAGGGTGTTGAGTAATTGGTCAAATAAGGGACCAAATCAGAAGAAAAGGGCTCAATTCTAATTTGAAATGGGTCCCTCGCTCCTTAGTGTACGCTCCTGAGGATTGTTAAACTGTCATCACAGGAGTGACTATTGACTGACTGACCAGGACAAAGTTCTTATTGCCATATTTTATTTATATATATATATATATATATATATACATACACAGTCGAGTCACATTATTATGACCACCTCCTACTTTCGACGTAGGCAGCCCGTAGCACATGAAGGAAGTGATGTGGCATGGACTAAGGTGTGTGATAGGCTGTCTGAACACATAACACCCGTTGTTGCAATGGGTAAAATGGGCGATTTATCAGAGTTGCAAAAAGGGATGATTATTGGCTTTATTGCCAAGGGTGTCGGTATTTCTCAAACAGCGCAGTTTATGAACTGTTCGCGTGCTGCTGTGGTGACAGTGTATCGTGAGTTGACAAGTGCCACCATTGGGAATAACCAACGTGGAAACTGCGGAGCACCACGTGCCATTGATGTGAGAGGTGAACATCGGCTATGAAGGCGCGCGAGGGCCGCACGACACGCTACAGTGGAGCAGCTCACTGTGAAAATCAACCAGGGGGCTACCGGACGTGTGTCTAAAACATTTCAGCGAACCCTACTGCATATGGGGCTCCGAAGCAGACGGATGGTCACTGTTCCTATGCTAACAAAGGTGCATCTGAAAAAAAAAAGGCTTCAATTTGCACGGCAGTGAATTGGACCACCGATAATCGGCAAAGGGTCACCTTCTCCGATGAGTCATGTTTTCAGCTTCATGGAACGGATGGATGGTGGAGTGTCAGCCGAGAAACATCAGAGGAAAAACACCCGGCAACCATTGCTGGAAGAACACGACCCGGTGGCGGCGGCGTTATGGTCTGGGGAATTTATTCATGGCATTCTCTGGGCCCACTCATCCATGTGGAAGGCACTTTGAAGTGATTTGGGTATGAATCCATCGTTGCAGATCACGTCCCCCCATACATGCTGTTTGTCTTCCCTGGGGCAGATGGAATCTTCCAGCAAGACAATGCGACATGTCACACGGCTAGAAATGTCCGACAGTGGTTGGAAGAGCACGACCAAGACTTCCAAGTACTTCCTTGGCCCCCTAATACGTCAGACTTGAACCCAATTGAGCATCTGTGGGACCTCGATAGTCTTGATCGCTGTATGGATCCTCCCTCACGCACCCTCCAGCAAATGTGGGATGCACTGCAGTCAGCGTGGCTCCAGATACCGGAGACCACCGACCAGCACCTTATTGAGTCACTGCCCGCCCGTCTACTGCTGTCCGTGCTGCACACGGCGGTTACTCTGGATATTCGCTGCTGCTCATAATAATGGGAATCCACTGTGTGTGCGTGTTTGTATATATATATATATATATACACAGGTTGTTGGCTCAGGCCTTATGACCTGTATATAGCCACATACTATAACTACTTTCTGGAATCTAGGTGACATTGGAGAATTTGCTGCATGTGAAATTATTTCTTTTGATTTTAGATATTGTACCAAACCCCTGGATGTATCCAATTGCACTCAAAGCAAAAAGGACCTTTTCTTCAGCAAGATGAAGGGAGCTTATGCATCCTCCGATCAGTCTTCCAATGCTTACTTCCAGATTATGAAGCCAGTTATTGGTAAGACATGGTGCTTTGGACACTTACAAATGTATTGACAATGTTCAGACAAGACGTCAACATTTTGGTGGGGAAGGGGGTCGGCGGGGGTTTTACTAAACTACTTTTCTGTTATTTTTTTTCCAATAATAGTAATAAATATAATTGAAAATATGTATTTCACCATTTCTCCTGCAGTGGGCTCCAAATCTGAGGATTTGATCCTTTTTGCCAAAGGTTTCCCAGAAATGGACCTCACCATGTTTACAGAACTGAATCCTGTTGAAGTTAAGGTAAATGTAAAGATGTGAATGTAGAATATCTGTCCCTGCACACTGTGCAGGAAACCATTCAACGAGCTGAACTCCTGTTCATGACAATTAGTATTATAAATTCCCCAGGAACTAGTGACATCACCAGAATTTCCACCACTTTGGGTGGTTTAAAGGTTTTTTTTTTTAGTTAAACAGTTAGTGTATAAATGATTAAACATTGTTCTAATTTTTTTAATTTTTTCACGAGTCAGGAAATATTATAAATTAGATTCTAATTTATAACATTTCCCAGTGCTGGTCACTAGATGGAGCAATTCCCAAAATTGCAGCATTGGCATGTGGTAAAGCAACCACATGGCTTTATGCTGCAAAATTTGAGAAAACACACTCGCTCTAGTGTCCTCACAGAATCCCCCCTCCTTTATCCTGGCTAGTGCCAGGAGAAAGGAGGGGATTGAACGGTCAAACCTCCTACACTGTGTGTCGCCATTTTTTGAGCTAACACACAGTGTAGTAGGTTTACGTACAGTAGTAATCACACACTAAAACACGTACATACACAGAAATAACTTACCTGCTCCTGCCGCCGCCGCTCCCTCCGGTCCGTCTGCTCCCTCCGCTCCAAGTGCTTGCTTCAGAACACAAGTCCGGAAGCCGCGACCGGAAGTAGTAATCTTACTGTCCGGCCGCGGCTTCCGGTCCACAAGAAAATGGCGCCGGACGTTGCTCGACCGAAGACCTTCAATTTGGACTGTGGCATGCGCCGTTCCCACACAGACGGCGTACAGCATAGTGGATGGAACGGGTCCCGTTCGCATTCACTATGGGGCTGTATGTGCCGTATTCCATGTCTGTATGTGTCGTTAATCGACACATACAGAGATGGAAAAAAAATGGCAGCCCCATAGACAAAAAAAAGTAAAAAAAAAAAAAAAAAAAAAGTAAAACACAAACACACAAATAAATAAAACATTTTTTTTATAAAACACTAAAAGCAAATTGATATAAAAAAAATTTTTTTCGCGACACTCATCCTTTAAGATGGACATTTACGGTTAAAAGAGCATCTCACTATTTTAAATATTTCTGCTTGCTTACAGTGAATCAGCACATTCTTGTTTACACCCAGAAAGACCTAAGGGTATGTTCACAGGAGGGCGTCCGTTACGGTTGAAATTACGGGGATGTTTCAGCCTGAAAACATCCCCGTAATTTCAGCCGTAACGGCATGTGCAGGCGCTTGAACGCCGCGTCCATTACGGCCGTAATTAGCGCTGCTATTCATTGGAGTCAATGCATAACGGCTCCAATTAAGGCCAAAGAAGTGACAGGTCACTTCTTTGACGCGGGAGTCTATTTACGCGCCGTCATTTGACAGCGGCGCGTAAATATACGCCTCGTGTGAACAGACAAAAGTGCTTTCAATGGGCAGATGTTTGTCAGCGCTATTGAGGCGCTATTTTCAGACGTAATTCGGGGCAAAAACGCCCGAATTACGTCCGTAAATAGGCCGTGTGAACATACCCTAATACTTCTGTTTGCTACAGTTGTCTGGAGTCCAGACAATCATCTGTTAGCAGCACACATTTCTATCTTATCCTAACAGTTTGCTGCAATGTATCAAAGCAGGTAAAATGTATCAGAATGGCGTTAAGACTGGATACACTTGTAGCAAACCCTCAGCAATGAGAATTATTAGATCTGTACAGGTTTTCATCCTCTGAATGTAAGAAAGCATGTCCTCATTCACTGACAGAAAGCGGAGCTCTTACACCTTGTGAGAAATTGAAACAAAGAGTATATAAGAAAGTTTCAGAGCTTTTGTTTCACAATGATTAAGCTTTATTTACAAAGAATGCAAACCCCTCTTAAACATGGCATGCTAGACTATAATATTACATATACACATGAATAAGTTAATGGTGTGGACTGGAAAAGTATCTCCATCATGAGCGAATATGTCATGGAATTTTGCCAAAAGTCCCTTTATTTTAGTGACCTCCGTTAATTTGGAGGTTTTGTCTTGAAATATGAATATAGACAAAAGGGTGTGCATTTTTTTCCAGAAACAGTGCCCCTCTGGTGCACAGGCTGTGTTTGATATTGCAGCTCAGTCTCAGTCACGTAAATCCTGCAATACTAGACACGGCCCATGGATAAGAGTGGCGATGTTTCTGGATATAAAGCAGACCCTCTTTTCTAATCTCCTACAACCCCAGTTCAAAGCAGGGACCAAAAACTGTTAATACAGAAGATATATCAAAAGAAAAAAATAATGAATATTACTTTTTAATACTATTTTCTTGTCATTGTCGGATAGAAATTAAGAGCGGAAGATATTAAGGATCTTCTTGGAAATAGCTTAGTCGACATCAACACAATATCCAGCAGTGCTGTGCTCCAAGCCTGGGTGTCGGCGAATACACAAACGGAGATCAACAAACTGGGACTTAATGTAACGAGTGGAGCAAATGGGACAATGCCTGCAGGTTTCTTCACCATTCCAGGTAACTGGTCAGCTAGAAACGATTTTTAACTACAAGGATATATGGAAACATATGAATGTGCCTATAGCGAGACACACAGTCCCTATAGCGAGACACACAGTCCCTATTGCTTCTGCTGGTGACACTTCTTTTAAATGTGAGTGATCGTGATGGATCTTTACAAGTAGGTGGCCATGATCCGGGGGGTTTTACCTACCTGATTGCGCTTCTGTTGGTAAGCGGTGACTTGAACATATTTTCAGGGTTTTCCTAAAGTGTCCCTTTAAAGCTCAATTTGTTTTCATTTTTACAGCTCCAATGCCTCTAAAATGAAGAAACTTTGCAAATAGTCTTGATCAAATATCTTTCGTTTTGTGTCTACAGCTCCTATACAGACCTATGTATCTTCATGGGTACAGACTACAAAGAAACATAGTGTGTAGCCTGATCCTGCAATCAGCTGTAACTCCACTCGCAGAGAGTAGAAGGGAAGACAGATGGAAGAGACTATAACATAACTGCAGGATCAGACTACACATTAAGTTTGTTTGTAGTCTGTAACCATGGAGACACATAGGTCTGAAAAGAAGCTGTATACACAAAACGGTAGGAGAATTTTTTTAATCAAGATTATTTGCAAAGTTGAGGAATTGGAGATAGAAACACAAAAAAATTGGTTGCAAAAGTGTACATTCCCTTTGAGGCGGCAAAATATATCTACATCATTCCAGACTTGAGTTACACAATTTCTAAAGCATGGAAAATTACAAAAATGGAAAGGGATAGGACATAAGTACCTTTGTGAGGTCATGGGTTACTAGTGACCTGGTGTATTCTCTTCATGGATATTTGTTTAATGCATAGTAATGGTGGCCGACGCTCTTTAGAGATGACAGAGGGTGACGGCCGCATTCTGTCTTCGACATCTCTTTACTGACTGTGGAAAAAAGCAGATGACATGTTGTGATTCCTGGTTTTCCGTTACTATTGGAGCTTAACAAATTATAGATAGCAAATATTTAGGCCAATACGACCAATAGCATGGGCTCAGGTCAATATATGAACCTATACAGTGACAACCGTTGTTTCCGACCAGTGAAAATTTCTGTTGTACACGCTTAAAGGGAAGGTTCACCATAAAACATCTGAAATGTCACTGAAACACGTCATCATGAGGGTCTACGCCCTGTGATCCCCACAAATGCTGGTATGACGGGTCCGCAGTACTTCTCTGACCCATAGGTTTTCAAGCTTGAATGAGATTGCAAATTCTCAGAAGACGAAGGGGCACGGAGCTCAGAGGTGCGCCAATGTGTCTTCTTTTTAGCAGTCAGTGGGAGTCGCAGGGTACATGTCTCAGTGAGATGTCACAAGATGTTTTTAGGTGAAACTTCCCTTTAAATTTGACTCCCAGTAATTGAAGCGTTAGGGTTGGTCCACACGTAACGGAATTGCTTCAGAAAATTTTTGCAGCAATTGCGCTGAAAGTAGCAGAAATTCCGCTGCGGAAAAAACGCACCATTTGCTGCGGTTTTTACTGTAGAAAATGGTGCGTATTTTGCTGCGTTTTTCTCAATGCTGGGATATGGTGACATCTCCTCTGAAAAACGCAGCAATCCAGTCCACTTTCCCCAACAGGAGTTGACATTCTGCGGTCCGGAAAATACGCACCGGAGGTCAATTTCTGGTCTGAATTTTTACACAGCGTGTGGATCAGATGTGTTGAATCTCACCCACTTTGCTGCTGCTGTATTCTGCTGCATATTTTCCGTCCGCAATTC
This sequence comes from Rhinoderma darwinii, assembly GCF_050947455.1. Lineage (NCBI taxonomy): Eukaryota > Metazoa > Chordata > Amphibia > Anura > Rhinodermatidae > Rhinoderma > Rhinoderma darwinii. The sequence goes on along the minus strand of NC_134692.1, from coordinate 136,840,886 downwards.
CGGATGGAAAATACGCGGCAATTCCGCTACGTGTGGGCGAGCCCTTAAGAGAGATTCTCCAGCTAAATGAACGTAATCTCATTAAAAATTTAATATTCAGCTTTAAAAATAATCTAACACAGACTAGTTGCTGGAGACATATTGCCTGACATGTCATTGACTATAGTTGTTAGGCAGTTTATCCATAGCAACCAGTCTTTCTCAGCTCAAAGCTTTATTAGGGTAGAGCAGCATTCACACTATGTCAATCTTCAATTCAAGCTGCAATATTAATCACATTTTTCTAAAACAAAATTTCGGTGGGGACCCTTATGAGTAAGAAATGGCCAAGAATTTATTTTTAATTTTAAATATTTAACAATACTAATTTCAACTACAATCTGAAAAAAAAAAGGAATTTTCAACATTTATATACAGAGCAGCTATCAGAATTCTGCTGGTCGCCCTTGGAAACAGACAGCAGTTCAGCTCGAACTCGCTGTCAGATGTGATCTAATATGCTGCGTATTTTCTGTCCACAATTCCAGACGGAATATATGGAGCAATTCCACCTTCTGATGGAAAAAAAAATCCTGCACTAACCTAATAACCTAGTTTTATTTTTTGTTCTTTCTTGCAGTCTCACCGACCTCTGGAGCGTCATCCCACAGCTTTGTCTACCTCCTCTACATTTGCACATTGTCTGCCATATTTTATATAAACCACCTCTTTCTGTAGCCGGTCTACCTGACCCATACATGCTGGTCACCTTTCATAGACTTGCTATGGTAGGGGGCATGCGGCTTAGCAGTATTCTCACTTGCTCAGGGCACAGGCTGCCATTTCATTTTCTTATGATACCTAAATGGTAATGTTTACAGGCTAGAAGTCCACAAATTACTCTACAGTCCATCATACACACCATGGTGACCGAGACAAAGAGAGTCTATGAGGTAACCAATGGTATGTCTGAACTACTTGGATCGCTCAACACTGGGGAGTGAAGGATATCCTGTATACACATATCTGCAAGTCAATACCTAATCCTTTCTGATCAGAACCAACAAGTCCAAATAACCAGTTCACTAGAAGAGTCCACCACCCAAAAATTGTCTTTGGCCAGCATAAATCACTGGCTCTCGAAAGGTTCGTAGAAAAAGTAAACCCTTATGAAAATGTGGCCATGTTCTGCTTTGGCCTTTATGAACTGAATTGACGTAAGGCGTGAAGAGTATTGAAGATGAAGTCAACGCATGATGTGACCAAGAGGCCTCCATTGTATCCACTATAATAGCCTTTCATCCCATTGTATCAAGTGGCTTCTTTATAGGCTCCAAGTGAACCACAAAGGCAAAAATTATATACAATAAGATTGTACAGGTATTTATGGGTCTATCTAGGCCTTATTTGTGAACAATTTTAATCCCGGGGCACTCAACGCAATACAGATGACCCTAAAAAGATGTGCCCATCTCTTTCTCTTCCAAACAGAAGCCAGACCTCAGATGGTAGAGGCACAGGGGCGGCCTCTACTTATGTTCTTCACTTAGTTTACACCCTGAAAATGGTATCACTCCCCTTCATTCTCTAGGATAGGCCTGAGTTGCACTGTGTCTGTGGATATATCTTATGTGTTGTTTGTCCATATGCTGCAATATGAAAGCTTCCTGAAATCACTGGATGATATTTTGTATAGAAGAACGAACTGTATCACAAATGTCTCTAATATATTCTTAAATTAATTAAAGCATACATTATTTTGATTTAAACCTGTGTGTTCATTTGACCATTGAGTCTTCTTCATTGTTTAACCCGAACACAAAGCAGAATGTGATCAATGATCTAAGCAACAAGACAAGTCAAGAACTATAAAAATGTGCCAGAACCAGAAAAAGAAAGTAACTCTTCTGAAGCTGCCACAGGCTGGGACCTAATTCTTGAAGGAAAATCTAATTCTAAATACTTGGAGAAAAATTTGGAGCTATATAGATTAAAAAATCAAAAATGTATTTTGTCCAAAAGGGTAACTCCAGTATTATGGTAGTTATATTCTTGTATATAGGAGGCAGTATTATAGTAGTTATATTCTTGTACATAGGTGCAGTATTATAGTAGTTATATTCTTGTACATAGGTGCAGTATTATAGTAGTTATATTCTTGTATATAGGGGCAGTATTATAGTAGTTATATTCTTGTATATAGGAGGCAGTATTATAGTAGTTATATTCTTGTATATAGGAGCAGTATTATAGTAGTTATATTCTTGTATATAGGAGCAGTATTATAGTAGTTATATTCTTGTATATAGGGGCAGTATTATAGTAGTTATATTCTTGTATATAGGAGCAGTATTATAGTAGTTATATTCTTGTATATAGGAGCAGTATTATAGTAGTTATATTCTTGTATATAGGGGGCAGTATTATAGTAGTTATATTCTTGTATATAGGAGGCAGTATTATGGTAGTTATATTCTTGTATATAGGAGCAGTATTATAGTAGTTATATTCTTGTATATAGGAGCAGTATTATAGTAGTTATATTCTTGTATATAGGGGGCAGTATTATAGTAGTTATATTCTTGTATATAGGAGGCAGTATTATAGTAGTTATATTCTTGTATATAGGGGCAGTATTATAGTAGTTATATTCTTGTACATAGGTGCAGTATTATAGTAGTTATATTCTTGTATATAGGGGCAGTATTATAGTAGTTATATTCTTGTACATAGGTGCAGTATTATAGTAGTTATATTCTTGTATATAGGGGCAGTATTATAGTAGTTATATTCTTGTATATAGGAGGCAGTATTATAGTAGTTATATTCTTGTATATAGGGGCAGTATTATAGTAGTTATATTCTTGTATATAGGGGGCAGTATTATAGTAGTTATATTCTTGTATATAGGAGGCAGTATTATAGTAGTTATATTCTTGTATATAGGGGCAGTATTATAGTAGTTATATTCTTGTATATAGGGGGCAGTATTATAGTAGTTATATTCTTGTATATAGGGGCAGTATTATAGTAGTTATATTCTTGTATATAGGAGCAGTATTATAGTAGTTATATTCTTGTATATAGGGGGCAGTATTATAGTAGTTATATTCTTGTACATAGGGGCAGTATTATAGTAGTTATATTCTTGTATATAGGGGCAGTATTATAGTAGTTATATTCTTGTATATAGGGGGCAGTATTATAGTAGTTATAATCTTGTACATAGGGGGCAGTATTATAGTAGTTATATTCTAGTATATAGGAGCAGTATTATAGTAGTTATATTCTTGTATATAGGAGCAGTATTATAGTAGTTACATTCTTGTATATAGGAGCAGTATTATAGTAGTTATATTCTTGTACATAGGGGGCAATATTATAGTAGTTATATTCTTGTATATAGGGGGCAGTATTATAGTAGTTATATTCTTGTATACAGGGGCAGTATTATAGTAGTTATATTCTTGTATATAGGGGCAGTATTATAGTAGATATATTCTTGTATATAGGGGCGGTATTATAGTAGTTATATTCTTGTACACAGGGGGCAGTATTATAGTAGTTATATTCTTGTATATAGGAGGCAGTATTATAGTAGTTATATTCTTGTATACAGGGGCAGTATTATAGTAGTTATATTCTTGTATATAGGAGCAGTATTATAGTAGTTATATTCTTGTATATAGGAGGCAGTATTATAGTAGTTATATTCTTGTATATGGGGGCAGTATTATAGTAGTTATATTCTTGTATATAGGAGCAGTATTATAGTAGTTATATTCTTGTATATAGGAGGCAGTATTATAGTAGTTATATTCTTGTATATGGGGGCAGTATTATAGTAGTTATATTCTTGTATGTAGGGGCAGTATTATAGTAGTTATATTCTTGTATATAGGAGGCAGTATTATAGTAGTTATATTCTTGTATATAGCGGGCAGTATTATAGTAGTTATATTCTTGTATATAGGGGGCAGTATTATAGTAGTTATATTCTTGTATATAGGAGCAGTATTATAGTAGTTATATTCTTGTATATAGGAGGCAGTATTATAGTAGTTATATTCTTGTATATGGGGGCAGTATTATAGTAGTTATATTCTTGTATGTAGGGGCAGTATTATAGTAGTTATATTCTTGTATATGGGGCAGTATTATAGCAGTTATATTCTTGTATATATGGGGCAGTATTATAGTAGTTATATTCTTATATATAGGTGGCAGTATTATAGTAGTTATATTCTTATATATAGGTGGCAGTATTATAGTAGTTATATTCTTGTATATAGGGGGCAGTATTATAGTAGTTATATTCTTGTATATAGGGGGTAGTATTATAGTAGTTATATTCTTGTATATAGGGGCAGTATTATAGTAGTTATATTCTTGTATATAGGGGCAGTATTATAGTAGTTATATTCTTGTATATAGGAGGCAGTATTATAGTAGTTATATTCTTGTATATAGGGGGTAGTATTATAGTAGTTATATTCTTGTATAGAGGGGCAGTATTATAGTAGTTATATTCTTGTATATAGGGGCAGTATTATAGTAGTTATATTCTTGTATATAGGGGCAGTATTATAGTAGTTATATTCTTGTATATAGGAGGCAGTATTATAGTAGTTATATTCTTGTACATAGGAGGCAGTATTATAGTAGTTATATTCTTATATATAGGGGGCAGTATTATAGTAGTTATATTCTTGTATATAGGGGGCAGTATTATAGTAGTTATATTCTTGTATATAGGAGCAGTATTATAGTAGTTATATTCTTGTATACAGGGGGCAGTATTATAGTAGTTATATTCTTGTATATAGGGGGCAGTATTATAGTAGTTATATTCTTGTATATAGGGGGCAGTATTATAGTAGTTATATTCTTGTATATAGGAGCAGTATTATAGTAGTTATATTCTTGTATATAGGGGGCAGTATTATAGTAGTTATATTCTTGTATATAGGAGCAGTATTATAGTAGTTGTATTCTTGTATATAGGGGCAGTATTACAGTAGTTATATTCTTGTATATAGGGGGCAGTATTATAGTAGTTATATTCTTGTATATAGGGGCAGTATTATAGTAGTTATATTCTTGTATATAGGGGGCAGTATTATAGTAGTTATATTCTAGTATATAGGGGCAGTATTATAGTGGTTATATTCTTGTATATAGGGGGAAGTATTATAGTAGTTATATTCTTGTATATAGGGGGCAGTATTATAGTAGTTATATTCTTGTATATATGGGGCAGTATTATAGTAGTTATATTCTTGTATATAGGTGGCAGTATTATAGTAGTTACCGTATATATCGGCGTACAAGACGACGTTTTAAACCCTTAAAAAAATGTCAAAAGTGGGGGGTCGTCTTATATGCCGGATATTGTCTTATACACAGGTTGTGTGTTACCTTGTGAGCCTGCAGTCCGGTACACAGGCTCCCGGGATGCACGGAATCCGCCACGGATCTGAGGGAAGCCGGTATTAGCCGCCAGGGAACATCTCTGTAAGATCCTGTAAGCCTCCGTAGATCTCTCTGGCCTGCCCTTTCCTCTCATTCCCTGCCTCTCAGATCTCGCGCGATGAAGCAGCCTATCTGCGCATGCGCGAGTTCAAAGATACAGAGAGTCCTGGGTCCTGCCGCCGGTGGATGAGTATGGTACTACAGTATACAATGGCCATAGTGAAGCGCTCCTGCACGAAAGGGGGACGACGACATTTGGGTTTGGGGGTTTGAAGACAGCTAATAATGGAGTCGGGAAGGTTTTAGTATTGATACAGGGTATATGGAGGGGCAATGATGCGCTACTGCTATGAAGCGCTCACACATGCTTGGGGGGTGGGGTTTGCAGTGTTAAGAGGGGTATAAGGGCAGGCCAGATGGATGCACTAATGCTCCAAAGTGCTATTACAGTACCGTAGTTACAGTATAAGAAAGAGGGCTGGGCAAGCAGGGAGAGCTGACCAATCTAAACAGGATTTGTACAACAAGCACTCCAATCACTGGTATGGCACTGTACATACCGTACCATAGCTTGCAGTGATTGGCTGGTTGTACAAATCCTGTTTAGATTGGTCAGCCCTCCCTGCTTGCCCAGCCCTCTTTCTTATACTGTAACTACCGTACTGTAATAGCACTGGGTACACCACATACAGTAATATTACAGTACCAGTATTTCTGTGCCTGTTCACACAGTAGCAACAGTACGGTACATACATACAGTACAGTACAGTATAAAAATGTCCAACAGTCAAACCCCCATCATGGCTCAACAAGCAAGAAGAAAGAAATATGAAGCCACTTTCAAACTTAAAGTTATAAATTTTGCCAGGGAGCATAATAACTGTGCTGCTGCAAGACAGTATGGAGTAACAGAAAAGATGGTTCGGGACTGGAAAGTAAATGAAAAAGCATTAAACAATATGCCAAGGGGTAAGTGTGCATTAAGAAAAGGCACCCCACACTGGCCAGAACTCGAAAAACATGTAGCAGATATGGTGAATAAGCATCGCCAAAACGGTTATGTAGTGACACGAAATCAAATACGCCTGTTTGCACTTCAGTGGGCCAAATCTAACCCAGATCAGAGCAACAGATTTAAGGCCACTGCATCCTGGTGTACTAGATTCATGGCAAGGCATAATCTGGTACTGAGGCAAAAGACGAAAATTGCCCAAAAATTACCTGCAGACCTTGATAACAAAATAAATAGTTTCCATCGATACATAATAAAACAGCGCACTAAACACAACTATCCGTTAAGTAGTATTGGAAACATGGATGAAACTCCAATAAATTTTGATATGGTTGGAAATAAAACTGTCCATCAAAAAGGTGAAAAAACAATTTTAATTAAAACAACAGGGCATGAGAAGTCCAGTTTTACAGTGGTATTAGCATGCACAGCTGATGGCGCCAAACTGAGACCAATGATCATTTTTAAAAGAAAAACAATGCCAAAACTCAAGTTCCCTCCTAATTGTTTTGTGCATGTGAATGAAAAAGGCTGGATGGATGAAGAAGGGGTAAAGCTATGGCTTGAGAATGTGTGGAGCAGGCGACCAGGTGGACTTCTTAAAAAATCTAGTCTACTAGTGTGGGATATGTTCAGGGCTCATTTAACTCCTAGCACAAAGCAGAGGCTTGCAAGATTAAACACCCATGCTGCAGTTATTCCTGCAGGATTAACATCGCTGGTACAGCCGCTGGATGTGTGCTTAAACAAGCCATTTAAGGATCGCATTCGAGAACTTTGGAATGAATGGATGGTTAGCGGCGAAAAATCATTCACAAAAGGAGGAAACATGCGTGCTCCACAGCTGGATGTTTTGTGCCAGTTTGTCATTAAAGCCTGGAATGATATTGATGAAGAAACAGTCATCAAGTCTTTCAAGAAGTGCGGCATATCGAATTCATTAGATGGTATGGAGGACGACTACTTGTGGCAAGATGAAGAGGAAGTAGAGGAAGCTGAGAGCTGAGAGCGCACCATCTGACACGGAATTCGATCCATACGATGACTGCCTTACGAATGTATCACAAGATGTCATTGATGTAATTATGATATCAGATGACGAACAGGAGGATTTTGAAGGCTTTTAAAGGGAAACTGTCACGCCAGCAAGACCTGTTAAAATACCGCAGCTTACAGTTATGATCACCAGGGACTTGTCCGGCACTTACTTTCTTATTTGTTTTGCAAAGTTTTAGCTTTACCGTACATGTTTGAAACAGCCTTATGTTTATAAGTGACAGTTTTGCTGCTAAATACAGTACATGTATGTCATATGCATTTGAATTAAAATTATCATGTTGAAATTAAATCTGACTTTTTTTCATTTGGGAGAGGGGTAGTCTTATATGGCGAGTATATCTTAAATTCTATATTTTAAGGGTAAAAGTTGGGGGTCGTCTTATACGCCCAGTCGTCTTATACGCCGCCATATACGGTATATTCTTGTATATAGGAGCAGTATTATAGTAGTTATATTCTTGTATATAGGGGCAGTATTATAGTAGTTATATTCTTGTATATGGGGGCAGTATTATAGTAGTTATATTCTTGTATATAGGAGGCAGTATTATAGTAGTTATATTCTTGTATATAGGAGCAGTGTTATAGTAGTTATATCCCTGTATATAAGAGCAGTATTATAGTAGTTATATTCTTGTATATAGGGGCAGTATTATAGTAGTTATATTCTTGTATATAGGAGCAGTATTATAGTAGTTGTATTCTTGTATATAGGGGCAGTATTATAGTAGTTATATTCTTGTATATAGGAGGCAGTATTATAGTAGTTATATTCTTGTATATAGGGGCAGTATTATAGTAGTTATATTCTTGTATATACGGGCAGTATTATAGTAGTTATATTCTTGTATATAGGAGCAGTATTATAGTAGTTATATTCTTGTATATAGTGGGCAGTATTATAGTATTTATATTCTTGTATATAGGGGCAGTATTATAGTAGTTATATTCTTGTATACAGGGGGCAGTATTATAGTAGTTATATTCTTGTATATAGGGGCAGTATTATAGTAGTTATATTCTTGTATATAGGAGGCAGTATTATAGTAGGTATATTCTTGTATATAGAGGGCAGTATTATAGTAGTTATATTCTTGTATATAGGGGCAGTATTATAGTAGTTATATTCTTGTATATAGGGGGCAGTATTATAGTAGTTATATTCTTGTATATAGGAGCAGTATTATAGTAGTTATATTCTTGTATATAGGGGGCAGTATTATAGTAGTTATATTCTTGTACATGGGGCAGTATTATAGTAGTTATATTCCTGTATATAGGAGCAGTATTATAGTAGTTATATACTTGTATGTAGGGGCAGTATTATAGTAGTTATATTCTTGTACATGGGGCAGTATTATAGTAGTTATATTCCTGTATATAGGAGCAGTATTATAGTAGTTATATACTTGTATGTAGGGGCAGTATTATAGTAGTTATATTCTTGTATATAGGGGCAGTATTATAGTAGTTATATTCTTGTATATAGGGGCAGTATTATAGTAGTTATATTCTTGTATATGGGGGCAGTATTATAGTAGTTATATTCTTGTATATAGGAGCAGTATTATAGTAGTTATATTCTTGTATATAGGGGACAGTATTATAGTAGTTATATTCTTGTATATAGGGAGCAGTATTATAGTAGTTATATACTTGTATGTAGGGGCAGTATTATAGTAGTTATATTCTTGTATATAGGGGCAGTATTATAGTAGTTATATTCTTGTATATAGGGGCAGTATTATAGTAGTTATATTCTTGTATATAGGGGACAGTATTATAGTAGTTATATTCTTGTATATAGGGGCAGTATTATAGTAGTTATATTCTTGTATATAGGGGCAGTATTATAGTAGTTATATTCTTGTATATAGGGAGCAGTATTATAGTAGTTATATTCTTGTATATAGGGGGCAGTATTATAGTAGTTATATTCTTGTATATGGGAGCAGTATTATAGTAGTTATATTCTTGTATATAGGGGCAGTATTATAGTAGTTATATTCTTGTATATAGGGGCAGTATTATAGTAGTTATATTCTTGTATATGGGGGCAGTATTATAGTAGTTATATCCCTGTATATAAGAGCAGTATTAGGGTATGTGCACACGGTGAGAGGCTTTTACGGCTGAAATGACAGACTGTTTTCAGGAGAAAACAGCTGCCTCGTTTCAGCCGTAATTCCTCCTCCTCGCATTTTGCGAGGCTTCTCTGACAGCCGTTAATTTTGAGCTGTGCTTCATTGACTTCAATGAAGTACGGCTCAAATTACGTCTGAAAGAAGTGTCCTGCACTTCTTTTGACGAGGCTGTATTTTTACGCGTTGTTTGAACACGCAGCATCTCCGCACAGAACACGTAGCATCTCCGCACAGAACCCGCAGCATCTCTGCGCAGAACACGCATCTCCGCGCAGAACAAGCAGCATCTCCGCGCAGAACACGCGGCATCTCCGCGCAGAACACGCGGCATCTCCGCACAGAACACGCGGCATCTCCGCGCAGAACACGCAGCATCTCCGCGCAGAACACGTAGCATCTCCGCAGAGAACACGCAGCGTCTCCGCCCAGAACATTATTTTCGGCCGTTTTTCATTGAAAAAAAGCGCTGTTCGTTTGCAGCAATTTTTAGGCTCAAAATTTCAGAAACCTGCCTAAAAAATCCTGAATGATTTTTTCTGCTTGGCAAAAAACACAGTGTGCACATACCCTTATAGGAGCCCTTTTGTCGGTACCGAGTTTTCAGACTTATTTCGGGACATAAACGCCTACAAACATCTGCCCATTGAATTCAATGGGATTAACGGCGTTTAGTTCAGATGGGGCGTTTTTTATGCCAGTTTTAAAAAACAGCACGGAAGAAAAACACCCTGTAAAAAGGAGCATGTCACTTCTTCAGCCATTTTTGGAGCTGTTTTTCATTGTGTCAGTAAAAAAAACGCTCCAAAAACACCTAGAAAAAAATGCCTTAATAAAAACGTTTTCAGCCTCAAAAATGGCTGAAAATCAGAGGCTGCTTTCTCTGAAGACAGCTCCATCATTTTCAGGCGTTCTTGACTCTGCGTGTGAACATAGCCTTATAAGGGCCCAGTTCACACTGCACTTTTTGACGCCGATTTTGCTGTGAAAACCATTGTAATCAGTGCCAAAAAATGCCCAAATCTCTCTCCAAAGGTTATTGACCGTCCACGGAAAACAAAAGCGTTAAACCCTGTCTTGGAGCAGTTTCCACCTCTAAACCCTCATTGAAATCAATGGGAGGCAAGAAAAAAAAGTGTCGTTCGTTTGGAGCAACTGAGTTTTTTGCAGGAAGAAAATCTGCCTCAAAATTCAGTTTGGAAATTTGAGGCAGATTTCCCTCTCCCTGCACGCTGATTTTCGCTGCGTTTTTCGCCCGCGGCCATTGAGCGCTGCGGGCATAAAACGGCGTGAAATACGCTTTCTCTGCCTCCCATTGATGTCAATGGGAGGTCAGAGGCGTAAACGCTTGAAGATAGGGCATGTCGCTTATTTCACCCGCCAGCCGTTTTTCCCGCTCGCGGGGAAAAAAAACGCCTCCGCCTCATATTGAAATCAATGGGAGGCATTTTCGGCCGTTTTTTGGAGCGTTTTTAGGCTCGAAATTTCAAAATCTGCCTCAAAAATCCTGAAGGATTTTTTCTGCTTGGCAAAAAACAGTGCGCACATACCCTTATAGGAGTCTTTTTGACGGTACCGTTAGGTGCACTGTTGCTGTTACTGTTATGGGGGCACTGTGGTTGGTACTTCCGTCAGAGTCCTGTAGCTGTACCGTTAGATGACACTGTGGATGTAGCTGGTACTATTTGGGGGCACTGTGGCTGGTACTGTTATGGGGTACTCTGGCTGTGACTGGTACTTTTATGGGGCACTCTGGCTGTGACTGGTACTGTTAAGGGGGCACTGTGATTAGCTGGCACTAATATGTGTTCAAGAGCATTAGGTTTCGGATGTGACCATAGTGGGGTATAATTCCAAAGTATTTTCTCAAACTAGTCAAGTGTGACAAAAAAAATCCTCACAAATGGCGCATCCGCTGCACAACAAGCCGCATAACGGGGAACTAGAGGATTTGCATTGCTGCCGCCCTCGTTTCACTGTGAGGAAGGATGTGAGAATGGACACTATTGCGTCCATTTATAGTAGGTGAAATTGAATTTCAACTCTTCTGGAAATTCCTTCAATCTGGACTAGAGCTCCCAGAATGCACTTGGCTCCGCAAAACCTCGGCCATTAGAAGCTGTTTTCCCGCGCTTTTCCCGAATCTCTACACTACACCAATCACAGTCTGTGCTGTAATGTACGGAGCTGCTTTACAGCAGTGTGGCACATCGATTTTACCTCAGGTTTGCAGCATAAGCATCCGGACGGTCACTTTACGGCAGTGTGGCAGAAATGGCGTCTCACTTTAGTGGAGTACTGCAACTGACAGACTTGGATGATTATATCGGCCCCTCACAGGTACAGTAATGTTATTGGGGTCGGTAATAACTATCAGCCAGTATATGTGTGTGAGGACGGGGGGGACGACTCGTAGTTACACGGTGACAACAGGCGGGGAATGGCGGAGGGACGTTTGACAGGCGCAGGAGGGCATCATGTCGTGACATTGTCACTGGATGTCGTGGTCACTGGGCTCCAGTCGGGACACTGAGCAGAACAGGGTGTATCACGTCACGCCTCATTTTTAATGTATTGGCCAACTGCATAACCAGCAATCACCCAATATAATATTATTGGATTAGTCCATTTATTGATGGTGTGGGGGGGTGTATATAACTTTCTGTGCTGCCTAGAATACAACTCCCCCTGAACGGGTACTTCAGTGTCTGCAACCTACGGTGAAACTACATCTCCCAGCATGCCCTCACATCTGCAGACTTTCAGGGCATTCTGGGAGTTGTAGTTCTACCACACTGGTATAATTAAAAAGTTCTGCAACTCTCATATACTTGGTTTAAATTCCTCACTATTTTCAAGATCTATGCTTGATGTCAGTGAATGGGAATATTCTCGTTTACGTGAGAAGCTGAAAAAAAAAGTATAAGGGCTTGTCCACGTGTAACGGAATTGCTGCAGAAAATTTCTGCAGCATTTCCGTTGAAACGAGCAGACAATCCGCTGCGGAAAAATCGCACCATTTCCTTTGTTTTTTTACTGCAGAATATGGTGCGGATTTTCCTGCGTTTTTTTCATTGCTGGGTGATAATGACCTCTCCTGTGAAAAACGCAGCACTTCAGTCCACTTTCCGCAGCAGGAATGGACGTGCTGTGGTACGAAAAATAGGCATCGCAGGTGAATTTCTGCTCGGAAATTGTACGCATCGTGTGGATAAGATTTGTTAAATCTCACCCACTTTGCTGCTACTGTATTCCGCTGTGTATTTTTTGTCCGCAACTCCGTTACGTGTGGACGAGCTCTAAATTTAATACTTCTCCCAGCTGAGCGTTTGTTCCAAACTAACAGGCCTAACTATGTTGCTGTTAGTTCGGGTCCTTGGGGTATGTCCACACGGCATATTTTCAGCCGTTTTTCGAGACGTAAACGGCTAAAAATATGGAGACTGAACGCCTCCAAACGTCTGCCCATTGATTTCAATGACAAAAATGGCGTTTTGTTCCGATGGGGCGTTTTTTACACGGTAGTTTGGAAAAAACGCGCGTAAAAAGAAGCGCATGTCACTTTTGGAGCCATCTTTCATGGTCTTATTAGAAAAAACGTCCGTAAAAACGCTTGATGCTTAAACGGTTGACGATCGGAAGCTGTTTTCCCTTGAAAACATCTCCGTATTTTACAGCCGTTTTTAGTCTAGCGTGTGAACATACCCTTTGACCTGCAGCCGAAATACAGACCCAAAAGTGCGGCTGCATTAAGGCCGTCAGACAGAGCTCGGACCCCAAGACTGAAATTAAGCAGAACCCCTGTGGACCTCACCATAAAGTCAATTGGCCTCATTAATCAAAACTGTTGTTGTTGCCTATAGCAACCAATAAGCGTTCAGCTTTCATTTCTCAGACTGCTGTGGAAAAATGAAAGCTGCACTGTGATTGGTTTCTAAGGTTAACAAGGTCCAGCTCAGCTTTCATTTCTCAAACTGCTGTGGAAAAATAAAAGCTGCACTGTGATTGGTTGCTATGGTTAACAAGGTCCAGCTCAGCTTTCATATTTCAAACTGCTGTGGACAAATGAAAGCTGCACTGTGATTGGTTGCTATGGGCAACAAGGTTCAGTTTTAAATAAGGCCCAATATGTTTTATGATGATGTTTTTTTTTCTGCAGGATTGTATAAAACCAGTTAAAGTTGAAAAGAAACCTGGAAAAGGAGCCGCCAAGATCCGCATTGAAGATGATGGGAGTTATTTTCAAATCAATCAGGTGAGAATTATGAGAATAAGAACACGAAATCTGTGGCATTCTACATTGCATTGCTTCTAGGGGAGAATACGGTGCCTCACAATGGGCACCATACAGCGGCTCATGGAATACCTACGGTTCCGTGATACTTGAACCGAGCCCCGGGCACCCCAGTATAGGGAGCAGTGAGGTTTCCGTATGTCATACATCCCACCCGATTACGCCTCTATGGCATGTGCAGGTCACATACCCTGAAGTGCATTGTGTGAAAACCCTTTTAAAGCGGTTTGACACTTCCACCGACTGGTACATCGAACCTTCATAGAGAAATATAGCGACACTACGGATTCACTGTATAGATGTCCCTGTATATGGTGCCACTATGGAAGACCAGACTACGAGTATGGCGGTGGATAAAATGTCAATCCTTTTGAAATTCGACATGGTACGGTGCCGGATTATCAGGGTATGTGCACACGTAGTGTTTTCAGCCGTTTTTACGGCCGTAAACGTCCCTAAAAACGGCTGAAAAATCGGAAGCAGAACGCCTCCAAACGTCTGCCCATTGACTTCAATGGGAAAAACGGCGTTCTGTTCCGACGGGCTGTTTTTCAAAGCAGCCGTGTAAAAAACGGCCACGAAAAAGAAGTGCAGGTCACTTCTTCAGCCGCTTTTGGAGCCGTTTTTCCATAGACTCTATAGAAAAACGGCTGTAAAAAACGTCTGAAAATCAGGTGCTGTTTTCCCTTGAAAACAGCTCCGTATTTTCAGACGTTTTTTATTTTGTGTGTGAACATACCCTCAGAGTTTCGGGATCATTGAATGCTGGATCAAAGGAATTAAAAAAAAAAAAGATATGGAGTCGATAGGGTATAAAAACACAAGGGATGGGCATGAAACGCAGGACACCCCACATGATATGAGCAGAAGTTGGATGGAGGTGTTTTTATGACCTGCAGGATGGAGCTTCCCAGAAACTGGAGAAGGCAAAGATCACCCTGAACGACTGTCTGGCCTGCAGTGGATGTGTGACCTCCGCAGAGACCGTCCTGATCACACAGCAGAGTCACGAGGAGCTGTACAAGATACTGGAGCAAAATAAGGTAAATCCACGGCTGACTGCAGGTAATCCCCAATATCCTTCTCCTTCCATATTCTACCTATAGGGGTCCAGGAAGCTCGGCTATGAGGAGCTGCTGTAGGGTCCATGTCACAGGCAGCTCTGCAATGTGACAATTCCACCATATTGCTCCTTATATCCGAACTTCCTGGATGTGTGACAGGAGGGGAGTGGGATGTTGGGCTTTCCTGCAGGTACGCCTACATTTTTAGCTTTTATGGGGAAGTCAGGCTTTTAATTCCAAACTAAACATCTTACTAGAAAAAATGTTATGCTAGCGCACATGTTCTTATAGCAGGGAAGGAATCTTAGGATAAGTACACACAGGGCAGATACGCTGCGTAAAAGTAAACCGCGTATCCGTCCCGGAAGCCGCAGGGAATTCTATCCGAAAAACAGAACTAAATTGGGGTGCAGTTTTTCGGGCGGAATCTCCAGTGCGGAAACAGTGATAATTTTTTTTTTTTCATATTTACTCCGCTCTCCGTTGTCATAGCCACGCGTCCCTCTGCTCCGAGTACAGCCCGGCCTCCTGGGATGACGCTGCAGCAGTCACGTGGGATGAAACCTCATCCTTGGAGGCCGGGCTGTACTCGGAGCAGAGGATCACTTGGCTTTGACAATGGCCTAGAGTAAGTATTAGTCCTTTTATTATTAAAGAACCAATTCTTTTTTTTCTGTTTTTTGATTTATGCAGCGGAATCGCAGCTTTTCCGCTGCAAAATCATTGCATTTGCCTACATGTTGCGTAAACGAAGAGCAGCGATTCCGCAGCATAAATCGACATGCTGCCGATTAAAAAAAAAAACGCACCGTTTCTCGGCTGAATCTCATCCACTCTGCTGCTGCTGTAATACGCTGCAGATTTTTAAAAATCCTTTGCGAAAAATCTGCAGTGTTTACGCTGTGCGAGTCCCTATTAAAGTGAACCTCCACCCAAAAGCGAAACGTCTTAGTGCTCCAGAATTCTCATGCGCAGTGTGAAGTCTTTCATAGTTACCTCCTCCCTCCTCCCCTCTCACTGCCAGTCACAGCGTGATTTGCTTTTATTTGTCACACCCACAGTCAATGAACTGCTAAACTGTGAGATGACTGTGTGAAAGGTCCAGAAGGGGTTGTAGTGAAGCTTCTCCTGTTACAATTTCTGCAGATTAAAAGTCCTTTATTTCTCCTGCTTCTTCCTCAGGTTGAGGATCCCGTGCAGCAGAAGTTGGTTGTGGTGTCCGTCTCTCCGCAGTCACGGGCCTCTCTGGCTACAAAGTTTAACCTCAGCATCCAGGAAACGGCACAGAAATTGACATCGTTCTTCAAACAGTTGGGTGAGAAGCTAAATATGTCCTTAAAGGCACAGTCTACTTGACACATCCATAAGTCCTATTAGACCATATGGAGGTTATAGAGAGGGAGTCCCCACTAAGGACCTCAGCTGCTCTTGCTCTGTGGGATCTGACCCCTTTGGACCAAACACCATTGATATGAGTAGGTACCGTCATTCTTGATCTCTCCTACAGAAACTCTTATGAGTGAGAAGCGGCTTCCCCCAAAAACTGCTCATCATCAAAGTGAACAACCCCTTTAAGTAACCTCACTTGTGAATGTGCTCTTGTTGACTTGGAAAAGCTGGATAGCAACCAATATGACCACCATTACAGCAGTGGTTGTCATTCAGCCTTCCCAGACTGATGAACGCCAAGACCCCCTTGGCTCCCACCCACCGCTCACATATCCTTGCATAACGAGGTTAATTTGTCTTCACTTTTTAGGGGTTCACTATGTTTTTGACACCAGTTTCTCCAGGAACTTCAGCCTGTTGGAAAGTCAACGAGAGTTTATACAACGCTACAAGAGACAGCAGGAAGATAAGAAGTCTCTGCCCATGATGGCCTCAGCCTGCCCAGGTACGTATATAGATTATATATACATGTATATTGTATAAAAATAATGATGACCAACTGGAGGATCCTTAACAATCTCCTAAAGATGCATAAAGGAGAATTCCCACATCCCACGTCTTATATATCTGCAACAGCGGAGATTGGTGGAGGCCTTTCCTCTCTTTAGGAGCTCCAGTTGTCTGTCCACCATAAATGCAGTGCAGTCCCTGGTGCCCGGTTTTCAGACCTTCCCTCTGGGTCCCCATATCTGTGGGACACCCCTGGACTATGCAGACCACATGATCATTCCTAAACGGAGCAAATTAAGTCTGACAACACAGTTCCCACGCTCCTTCTGCAGACTTCCAAACCTGTCTAGAGAGAAAGACACCCCCGCCCCCCGCAGCACCGCCGGCTTTCATAGCTCTGGTTATACTGGAGTGATGGGACAATATGCTTCCTGTCTAGAATAAAGACCACAATGGCAATTACTGACCTTTGTTCTCTTCTAGGTTGGATTTGTTATGCTGAGAAAACTCATGGCTCCCTTATTATCCCGTACATCAGTGTCATCAAATCTCCACAGCAAGTCATGGGATCGCTGGTGAAGACCTACTTTGCAAAGGAAAAGGTGAAGAATTCTATCTATCTATTTCTTATAATTCTCTATCTTTCTATCTCATAATTTCTCTTACGTTTATTTTCCGATCAACACAGAACCTAAAGCCAAACCAGATCTACCACGTCACGGTGATGCCGTGTTATGATAAGAAGCTGGAGGCCTCGAGGCCGGACTTCTTCAACCAGGAATACGAGACTCGAGATGTCGATTGTGTCATCACCACTGGTGAGAAGTGAGGACACTTATCACCGGGCATCCTCTGGGTGGTGTTGTTGTGTTTTACGAAGGCCGGTGCTAATAAAATTTGTTTCTAAAAGGGGAAGTGATGCGGATCCTGGAGCAGGAGGGAATATCTTTGCCTGATGTGAATCCCTGTCCCCTTGACACACAGTAAGTATTTAGTATTTTTATATTAATTTCTAAGAAGACCTCCTCCTTAAAGGGGTTGTTCAGGTTGGGGGCTGTTTTTTATACTAATGACCCATCCACAGGATAAGTCATCAGTATATGATCGGTGGGGGTTCTGATACCCGGACCCTGCACCGATCAGCTGTCTCGGCTGCCTCCAGGCACCGAAAGCAATGCAGTGGTCGGTGCCAGAAGCAGAAGGCTCCGGTCACAGTATAGCAGCCGTGCTGGGTTACTGCAGCTCTGCTCCTATTCAACCGGAACAGCTGATTGGTGCGGCGTCCGGGTGTCAGAACCCCACCAATCATATACTGGGGACCTATCCTGTGGATAGGTCATCAGTATAAAACCTAGCCCCCAACCTGGACAACCCCTTTAACACTGAAATGCACTCGTGGCTCACTGGTTAGCTCTGTGGTCTTGCAGCATCGGGGTCCTGGTTTCAAAGCTGAGCAGGGGAAATATCTACACCTGAGAGCTGCATTCACAATTCTGCTGATTGTTATGTAGACCCTCCCCCTTTCCCAACAGCAAAGCTGAGCTCCTATAAGACAGTTAGTTTTTCCTACGTCAGATGACTGTACAGTGCCTGGTGTATAGGCGACACTTCCAAGAATGTAAATCACCAGAGCAAGCTCTGTAAACACACTGATCTAAGAGGGAATGCTGGGAGATTGCAGCTTTAAAACTTGGAGTATAATACAGGATGTAACTCAGGATCAGTACAGGATAAGTAATGTATGTATACAGTGACTCCACCAGCAGAATAGTGAGTGCAGCTCTGGAGTATAATACATGAAGTAACTCAGGATCCGTACCAGATAAGTAATGTAATGTATGTACACAGTGACTCCACCAGCAGAATAGTCAGTGCAGCTCTGGAGTATAATACATGAAGTAACTCAGGATCCGTACCAGATAAGTAATGTAATGTATGTACACAGTGACTCCACCAGCAGAATAGTGAGTGCAGCTCTGGAGTATAATACAGGATGTAACTCAGGATCAGTACAGGATAAGTAATGTATGTACACAGTGACTCCACCAGCAGAATAGTGAGTACAGCTCTGGAGTATAATACAGGATGTAACTCCGGATCAGTACAGGATAAGTAATGTAATGTATGTACACAGTGACTCCACCAGCAGAATAGTGAGTGCAGCTCTGGAGTATAATACAGTATGTAACACAGGATCAGTACAGGATAAGTAATGTAATGTATGTACACAGTGACTCCACCAGCAGAATAGTGAGTGCAGCTCTGGAGTATAATACAGGATGTAACTCAGGATCAGTACAGGATAAGTAATGTATGTACACAGTGACTCCACCAGCAGAATAGTGAGGGCAGCTCTGGAGTATAATAAAGGCTGTAACTGAGGATAAGTAGAGGATAAGTAATGGTTGTACACAGTGACTCCGCCAGAAGAATAGTGAATTTGCATGGGCTTTTGAGTTGTTTGGAGATGGGATATGAAGTTTTCTTGGATATTAAGGATTGTCTCTCTGTAGGTTCAGCAGTGCGGTGGACAATGAACCATTGGGACATGAAGGTGGGGGATCCGGCGGATACCTAGAACATATATTTAAATATGCAGCTCAAGAACTCTTTGGCCTCCATGTGGATGAGATCAAATACAAGCCTCTAAAGTAAGATCTGGTCCACTGCTGTATCTCCAAGCTGATGGTCTCCGCATGTTATTGGTGGGGTCACTTGGTGACCCCCTCCTGCACCTGATGAATAAATTCATCTCTGGTCATTTTTTTACTCTGTCCAGGAACAAAGACTTCCAGGAGGTGACGCTGGAGAAGGACGGGGAGGTGCTGTTGCAGTTTGCACTGGCTTATGGCTTCCGAAACATTCAGAATCTGGTACAGAAGTTAAAAAGAGGGCGCTGCGCCTACCACTATGTGGAGGTGATGGCCTGTCCTTCAGGTAACTCCTCTCACAGGGTGTCCTGCCTCAAATAAATGTTCTTAGCAAAATAATAAGGATATCTTGCTTTATCTCAGATAGCGGGCGCTAAATCTTAAAGTAAATTTTTGGAATTTCGTTTTTTAAGAGCGTTTGGATTCCTTATAAGACATTGAGCATCATAATCTGACTCTGGGTAATGCTTTATATCGTGGTAGATTTGTGCTGGAGCTGCTTTGTTAACTAAGAACATGTGTGCTGTAGCTGCTGCCTCACTTTATGGCATTGTGGGTAGCTGCTGTCTCATTTTATGGCATCGCTAGGCTCTACCTGCCTCACTTTATGGCAAAGCTGGGTTCTAGCTCTTCTCTCACTTTATGACATGGCTGGGTTCTAGCTCTTCTCTCACTTTATGGCATGGCTGGGTTCTGAATGATACCTCACTTTATAGCATGGCCTGACTATTACAGCAAGGATGTTCACTTTGGGCATAACTAAAGGCAGACATGTTACATAAAGAGATGTTAGAAACTTGCCAGTGTCCCGATCACTGCCCTCCCCATAACTCTGGTTCATTCTGTTTCAGGGTGTTTGAATGGAGGCGGACAAATCCGAGCAGAAGGCGAGGTCGGGAAGGACTTGCTGCAGAAGGTGGAGCAGCTGTATATGTCGGTGAGGACGGAGTCTCCAGAGCGGAATGACCGAGTAAAAGAGCTTTATGAGCAGTGGCTGGGAGGTGAGGACAGCCCCGGGGTGACGGCCGCTCTGCACACGCAGTACCACGCCGTGGAGAAGATCACCTCCGGCCTCACCATTAAATGGTGATTGACTCAACCCGACATTTCTAAATTAAAAATCCGGACGATATCGGCACCTGGGTTTTATCCTATGTAACCACATCATGGCAGGACTGTCCTAGCAAAATTAGATTTGGGAGGTGGGAATGTATGAGAGCTTACCTTCCTGCCGCAGCTTGTGTAGCGACTTGTGCATTGTCCAATCAACACAGGGAGTTGACAATAATGCTCCTGTAACCGCAGCTTTTCTTTGTCATGTCTGATTTGGTAAAAAGAAATCTGCAGCAGAATTTTCCGCAAGTCGTCAGCGATTCTGCAGCAAAATCTGCATTTGTTACATGCGGATTGTGTTGTGGATTTCACCCGATACGTTAAAGCGGTGAAGTCCGCGTGGATTTTTCTCCACTACATGGGGATGGGGTTTTAAAAATCCCTTCACATGTATTGTACTGTACTTTGCTGCTGATTTGCTGTGTGGAATATTCTACGCCGTATGCTATTAAAAAGGGGTTGCATCAGGCTACAAGACCATGGCTGCTTTCTTCCTGAAACAGCGCCACTCCTTTCCATGGTCTGTGTTTGGTATTGCAGTTCCGCCCCATTCAAGTGAATACCAGAAGTCGCCCATGGACAAGGGTGGCGCTGTCTTTGGAAGAACGCAGTCACGTTTTTCTAATCTCAGTCAAGCCCTTCCACTACTCCCACCACCTCTTCCTCTAGGAAGCCATTTGTGCTTGTGTAATGTATACAGTGATTTGGGTTTGTATTCTCTTTTTTTTACTTTTCTCCTAATACAATTTGCTGCGCACACCCTGTGTTTAATTTGTGGCTTGAATTTTAAATTTGTTTTCAGGTCCAAATTTCTGTGCCGATGAGTTTCTTAATATATTTTTATAGCAGTCAGAGTCCTGTTTTTCTGATACAAAGCTCCAAATCCCCTGCATAGCCATAGAGGTAAATTATAAAATTATGTGTGCCTGCAGCCACCACTAGGGGGAGCTTAGTGTAGATGGATTTATTATTCAAGAGTTTAATGGGAGCTTTATACGTTTTAGTGTTTGTTTGTTTTTATTTTGCACTGATTTTAAAGGGGTTGTCCATAATTAGAAAAACATGGCTGCTTTCTTCTGCCAACAGGTTGTGTCTGGTATTGCAGCTCCGCTCCATTGAAGTGAATGGTGCGGAGCTGCAATGCCACACACAACCTGTAGAGAGATGTGGCGCTGTTTTTGGAAGAAAGCAGACCTGTTTTTCTAATCCTTTAAGCATAACCATTCCTGTGCACTGCAATGACGTTCCGCTCTTTTGACTAATACAAGGTGCTGCTCCTCCCCCATCCTTTCTCTGCCAATCAATGCACTTTGGGAGTCTGGGGGCAACAACTTGAACCCTGGATGTCAAAGAGCACTTACGCCCTGTTGATGTCCATAGTGTGTAGGTGACAGGTTCTCTTTAAATCTCCATGATTACCTCTGATTGTATATGAAATCATTTGTTTCTCTTGTGTTACATTGTTTGTAAATAATAAAATATTTGCATTTCTTTATTTCTTCAATTGCTTCGTCCATAGGACATCACATTACGTGGAGTCAGGCAAAGAGGGTGGTCTACAACCAGTGGCTTACCAGCTGCTGTGACACTACAACTACCAGCATGCTCTGACAGCCGCAGGCTGTTAGGGCATAGTGGGAGTTGTAGTTTCACAACAGCTGGAAATTCATATGTTGTAGATGCTACACTTGCAAGTAGAACTAAAAGGGTAACTAAACTTTTAAAAAAACTTTTCACCTGTCAGAAGTTTTGAGTGGTGGGGGTGCGAGCACCGAGACCCCCACCCGTCGCTAAAACAAAACGGGTGAGCGCTGTGTTGCTTAGTTTCTGATCGGCTTTCCACGGAGCGGTGTTCTGGCTCAATAGAAAGTCTATTAGTCCGCACACTGTTCAGAAACTAAGCGGCACAGCACTCACCCTTTGCCGCTTCGGTTTAGCGATCGGTGGGGGGGGTCTCAGTTCTCGGACCCCCACCGATCAAAACTTCTGACGTGTCACTATGATATGTTAAAAGTTAAAAATAAAAAAAAAAGTTTAGTGACCCATTAATGCCCGCAGCGCTATCATACCCTCATGTTACATTTAAGGCCGGCAGCACGCACGTTGCGATGCGAGGCTAACAACACACGAGACTACACATACGGTATGAATACTTCACTTCTTAGTCTGTGGATCCTAAATAACGTGACGTCATCAGTGTCAGATGTTGAGTAGAGAGCGGCCAAGCAATTCATAGATTGACCAGTCCATAGAATACAATGTACAAATCAATTAGCCACATGTACCCCAATGGCTGGTGATTTGCTGATAGGATCTGCCAACAATCTCATAGTTATCGGGATGGCCCTGCTGTCACCTGTCTCAGTGGACACATGGGTTGGATTTTGTCCGGTCTAATCCTCTGTTGCCACATAGATAAGCGGCGCAGGTCTATAGTAGCTGCTGAGCCAAAGAGTCCTATTAATGGAGGATTCTCTTCTGGCTATGGCCGGATTGTATATTTTATTAACTTTGTTAACAACAGAAGCATCAACTGCAATGGCGACATCTCTTGTATGTTCTTTTATAACCAGATACCTGTAGTTGTCGTCCGAGACCCAAATGATCTTCGCCTCCGTGGTTCATCCACCAATAAATCGTTACTTTTTGTTTGCACGTGCCATAACCTATCACTGTAGGATTCTGTCACTTTGTGTCGTTCTTGCATCCTGACAATTTGTTCTCATGGAGTTGTCAGGGATTAGAAGAAAGGGCCACTCTGGTGGATAGGCTGTGTTTGGTATTGCAGTATTAGACACAACTTCTGGACAAGAGTGGCAATGTCCTAAAACAAAAAACACAACCCATTTGGTCCAAATGCACACAATGCGTATTTCGGACGGATTTGCCGAACGTATTTTCGCGCGGCAAATTCGCAGCGTAATTATAGTAACAGCAAAGTAAGGCGGAGTTCACATGGGACGGATACACTGCGTAAAAGCACGCATCGTATCCGTCCTGTGCACCGCAGGGAATCCCGAATGAAAAACTGAATCGCTCGAGGGAGGAACAGAGATTTCTGGGTAATTATAAGGTGTTTTTTTTTACGGTGGAATCGCTGCGAACGCACTGCAAAAAATGCAACAGCTGTTATTTGTTGCGGGATTTACCTCCCCATAGAATTCAATGGGGAAAACCTGCAACAAATAAGCATTAATTACTCAAATACAATTGACATGCTGCGGAATAAAATTCGGCACCGCAGGTCAATTTCTGAGCGTTTTTTCCGCTTCGTCTTTGCGCAGCGTGTTGAGGAGATTTGTTTTGATCTCATCCACTTTGCTGCTACTGGATTTGCTGCGGATTCTCTGCAATAAATTCCATTGCGGAAAAAACCGCAGTATTTATGCAACGTGAATGGCCGTTACGGAGGTAGCGTAGTATGTGAGCGACGCTGTTTCCATCATTTCTACTCCGTTCTATGGGGCTGACGCAAGCGAGTTATGCTGTTTCCGTAACTCCCGACCATGTAATCAGGAAGTGGTCAGGGGGCAGCGTGTGAACAAAAAGCTAGAACAGGGATTAGGGGCCCCCGTTCTAGGGATAGGTGCGGGTCCCAGAGGTGGGACATTCATGATCTATCCTGTGGATATTTCATAATCGTCAGCTCGCCCGGGAGACTCCCAGATAAGGGGGGAACTGCTGGACCCTGGGAAGAGCTGGCAAATCTCCCAGTTGCCCCACTTTCTGACAAAATACTCACCTCTCCTCGTTCCTGAAGTTTTCGTTACGCTAGCGCCGCTGCAGATGAGGCCCCGACATCGCGGATGGTGTCGGAAATCTTGTCTATAGCAGTGCCGGGAGTGTAGAGGACGAGGAGAAGAAAGTATCTGCACGTCTGATTAGAGGTCTCTGTTACTTTAGGGGGTCTGGCCTGGGATCTCTATTCATTTTTGGGTGTGATGAAGGGGGTCATATGCACTACTTTCCATAAAAGCATCAGATCCTCCTATGCTGAGGTATAATTACTTGAAATTACAGCTTTTAAACCTGAGGCTGCACTACTGAGAGATTCTGATGACATCATGTCCTTCATATATCGGTCGGGTGCAGTGTTGTTACCTTGAGAACTTACATAGGTCCAAATCTCCTAAATCTACATGTTACAAAGATCCACACATGGTCTCCATGACAACACTGCAACTCAGAAAAAAAATCAGAAGTGGACATGTCATCAGAATCTCTCAGTGGTGCAGCCCAGGTTTTGGGCCATATCTCAGCATAGACATAGGCAATTAAAAAAAAGTCTTCACATTTTTAAAGTACACCAAAAGGCCTCTTATTTGTTTTTACAGGCTGTCAGGGCATTCTGGGAGTTGTAGTTTCGCAACAGCTGTAGAGTCATAGAGTGCAGAGTTCATATGTGCAACCCAATGAGTCTGTAGTATGATGACAGGTGACTTTGTGATGACTGGAGTGGCACCAAAGTGACATCATAAAAATATTTCCCAGAATTCGGTGCAACAAAAGCCAGGCCAGGGAAAATGTATCTATCAATTCCAAATATAACCACTGGATGGAGCTAATTCAACTCCATAGGACATGCCTGTCGGTCTACAATCATGTGACGTCACCAGTGACCCTCCCCACCCCCGCCCAATCCTAGGACGCCTGGAATACTGGTCAGAATGTAAATGGTGGTGGCTGGTGGTCTCTCCTCCCTTTTTCTTTTGACGCTCTATTTTAGGTAACATGCAGGAATAATGTCACTTTGACAGATCAAGGTAGGATAAAGCTGATTGGCGGATAAATTATCGCCCCCTTGACTTTGATTGGTTCTTTGAGCCCATCCTTCGGGTCAACGTTTTATAATAAACGGCCGCCATCTTTAACCAGGGCAATTCCCTTCTTACTATACATTCTATGGCGCGTTTCAGTTGTAATAATAAAAGTAAGACTTGTGTGTGAGTCCAGCGCTGTGACACGCTAATGGCGCCTCTTGTTTACAGAACATTGACTGCACTTCCTTTGAGGGCATTTTCCCTCAATGCCAATGGCCGCTTTCCCATCGAGACTGCTGCTTTTTGATTGGCCGCTTATTTGTCAGATTCCTTTCAGGGTTGGCTACTCTGTCTAAGACGTGTTGACGTCACACGTTGGTTGGCAGCGTCCTGTGGTTGGCATAGTAGCATGCTGATCGCTGATTGGCTGTCTGTCAGCAGGTAAAGCAGGCTGTGGGTGCGGGGCCCTCCCTGTAGTGAGTGCACTGTGTAGCCGGCCCCCTCTTCAGGATGATGTTTGGGTGCAGCAGGAGGTTGTGGTGCGCACTGTCCTTCCTGGGAGCTGCGGCTGGCTGCAGAGTGGGTATGTGGGCACACAGGGCAGGAGGTCCAGCCTGAGCTTATAATGTATGTAATGTTAGGGGTGAAAGGTCCCAATGTAGTGTAAGGGCTCTATTTACCCCTATGGCCCTGGGGATTATTTTTTTGCATTAGACTGGGGTGACAGGGCGGCTTGTGCTTCACAATTTGCATTACACTGCGTTATTTTACGTTTCATGGTGACCGCGGGATCGTACAGAAGTTTCGATTAAAGGGGATTTCTGTAAATAAAGTTTAATCTGCGTAAAACGAAAAGTTCTACAACTTTCTCATATACTTTGTGTTTCAATTTCGCACTGTTTTCAAGATCTCAGCTTGCTGTCGGTGAATGTTTACATCCGGAGGCTGAAAACCCGGTACAGACCGTATACTGCTCACAGTTGGGGGTTTGCTACAATTGTATCCAGTCTGGACAATCCTCTGTCGGCTAACGCTGTCCACATCACGTTTGTCATATATACGTTTAGCGTCTACCCCAGGAAAGGTCCGCTCCATACCAGAGTGTCCTTTTGGCCTCCATCGTTCTGGTATATGTCGGCTATCAAAAAAGCCCATACTGTTTGGTTTACGTTTTTAACATTGGAGCCTATGGGTGCAGATGACACGGTATGGCATATGTGACAGTCCGTTAAACATCTAAATTATCAGAGTTTTCATCACGTATACGTTAAACGATGCCATTATAGCCTATTGGTGACGGATGCCACTGTTAGCCACCCGTCCCACCCTAAAGCCACAGTTTAACGCATACTTATTCCTGAGCTATACGTTAAATGCAGGTCAGGCTTGATGTAAATGGAGCCAAATCGGCCTGGATTTAAAGCTGAAACATTTTACCTGCGCTGATACACTGTAACAAACTATCAGCCAGGAGTCTGTTTAGCTTACAGGGGATTGTCTAGTCTGGATACAATTGTAACAAACCCTCAGCTGTGTCTGTACAGGTTTTCAGCTTCTGGGTGTAAACAAGAATGTTCCCGTTCACTGACTGCAAGCAGAGATCTTGAAAATGTTGAGGTATTAAAAACCAATGATCTTAGAAATCATTATACATTATACAATGATTCAGATTTATTCATAGAAAACCCTTAAGGATTCAGCAATGTTTTGTTTTTTTCATCCCGGTTTTCCGAGGGCCATAACTTTTTTTATATTTCGTTCCGGGTTGCTGTATGAGGTCTTGTTTTTTTGCTGGACTAGTCGTTCCATTTTGGGGTACATATAATGTATTGAAAACAAGTTTTTTTATATTTTTGGTGGGGAAGTTGCAAAAAAACAGCAATTCCGCCTTAGTTTTTTTGGGATTTGCTTTTCTGGCGATTACCTTGCGGTATAACTTGCATGATGACTTCATTCTGCAGATCGTTGCGATTATGGCGATACCAAATTCATCCTTTTTTTTTTTTTTTTTATGTTTTACTACTTTTGCACAATTTGAATTTTTAGAAAATTGCGCCGATGGGGTGACAGAGAACTCCCTCCGTCTTAACTACTTAGATGCCGCAGTCCCTATTGATAGCAGCATCTGAGGGGTTAAACAAACCGGATCAGAGTCATCTCCTGTGCTCTCACCATCCCCGCGCCGTACATTTACGGCACTTGGTGCTAACTATATAGCGCCAGCGCCATAAATGTACGGCCAAAGGCGCTTAGGTGTTAAAGGGAACCTGTCACCAGCATTTCACCTCTTGAACTCTCTCACCACTCGCCGGCCGCTGCTGTCAAATGTTCATTACCGTTATCCCCTCTCCTAAACTTCTCCTCCGACCGTGAATAACGGTCTGCAAACATTTTGCGCCTTTTATGGTAATAATCCGGCAGTCTCGTTCGTTCCTCTTCTCATGCCCTCCCACCTCCGAAAACTGGCCTGTCCTGAATGCCAAAATCTTGTCTGAGACGACGTGCGCCCGTCATGTATGGTCCGACACCCTTCCCTGCTTCGTCCGGGCCTCAAATCTAGTTACTGCGCATGCGCCGCTATAGTGTCACATTGCGCGCACACACCAGAACATCGATGCGGCTCTTCAGATGTCCGGAAACTACAACCTCCAGCATGCTCTGACACTTTTTGATTGGGGGATCTGAGGGCCGGGACCAGGGCCGGGACCACCGCCGGTGGCCAGGAGTGCTGCTGTGCAGGGAAAAAATGTAATGCGGTCACTAGGACTGGGCAATTATGACCTAAATCAAAATCACGATTAATTGACCATGTAACCTCGATTACGACTAATAAATGATTATTTAGGCCACACCCCTTTTGCATACCACGCCCCCTATTTGCAGGCTACGCCATTGAATTTATATTTATCCCCTGAGCCTGCCGTATACTACTTTATATAATATACCCCTGACCCTGCCCTCACACGGTATAATGCCCCTAGAACTGCCCCCACACCGTATAATGCCCCTATAGCTGCCCTTACACTGTATACTACCTCCATATATTCACCCACACAGTATAAAGACCCCCATAACTTTCCCCACAGCTGCCCCCAATAGTGCCTGATAAATATAATAACATACATACGCGCCTAATCCCGTTCCAATGACGAGTGGAGGAGATCCCTCTGCCCCTCTGGTCTGTGCGGCTCGGCGCAGACAGGCGCGATGACGTCATTGACTTGCGTCCAGCGATACATGATAGAGCACGGAGCTTACGGCTCCCTGCTCTACCATTGGGTTCAACTGTATCTGCGTCCTGAAGATGCAGATACAGTTTTAACCGGGGAAAAATAATTGATAAATCCAAAATTGGCAAGATGACAAAGATTAATTGCGCTGAATTTAGATTAATTGCCCAGCCCTAGCGGTCACACCGCTGCTTCAAACTCAGGATCGGTGGGGGTCCGACTGCTGGGAAAGTGATGGCATATCCGAACCCTAATTGCACTACAATAACTGGTAGTAGGAAAAAGGAAAACAGCAGGAGGCATAAAAGAGAAGAAAGTGGCGCCATATATTCCTAAGGCATCTGGCTGCCATTTGTTGCCCATTTTCCTAATGTCTTGGTTTCCGGTTCGGGGTTGTTGATGACTCTTGTGGAGTAACGTGACCGTAGAACGCGCGGAGCTGCTGATACGACATGAGGCGTCCTGTGAACGATGACATCACTAGTGACACGCACGTTGTGTCAATTTTAAAGCCACGGATCATACCTTTGAATTCCTGTAATCTGGCATCAATGGGACCTGAGAAGTGCCGGATTATAAAATATACCTGATTATTGGATGGTCCTAGAAAAGTGTATAAGACTCACCTGTAAGGGTAGGAAAGCTTTAGGACGAGAGACTAAAATAATTTAAAATGAACAGAAAATTTCTAACTATAACTTTTAAAATCAGAGAGATTTCTCATCCGTTCTTCAGTCTTCTGATCTTGTGAAATTCTACATTATATGGCTGGAAACAAGTGCCGGACTATTAGACATTCCGGATTATCAGATGGAAAAATAAATAACAAACTTGGCTCTGCTACGTGTGTGTGTGTGTGTGTGTGTGTGTGTGTGTGTGTGTGTGTGTGTGTGTGTGTGTGTGTGTGTGTGTGTGTGTGTGTGTGTGTGTGTGTGTGTGTGTGTGTGTGTGTGTGTGTGTGTGTGTGTGTGTGTGTGTGTGTGTGTCAAACGCAACATTGGCAGGGCAGGAGGTCAGTGACAGGCGTAAAGGCAGGATAAGGTAAAGCTGAGCTGTCATCATGACGCGGCATTTTCTGGAACAAGCAGCAAAACAACCTGTTTGCATGTTCCATTCACTGCAGTCAGGAGAGGTTCCCTTTAAATGACTTCACCCGGTAATTTGTGGCTGGTTTTCTGTCATTAAAGCTTAACTATTGTATAATTAAGTTCTGTAACTTTCTAATATGCTTTGCGTTTCAATTCCTCATCATTTTCAAGATCTTTGCTTGCTGTCAGTGATGAGAAATATTCTTGTTTACATCCAGAGGTTGAAAACCTGTACATATCTAATTCTTCTCACAGCTGAGGGTTTGTTACAATTCAATCCAGTCTAGGCAACACTCTGTGGGCTAAAGGCTTTCACACTTTCCGTAATTCATCGGAACCGAAGTTAGAGCACCATAGGCTTATGGTGCTTTAACTCCAATTCTCATGAAATGTGGGAGATCCGGGTGTTGCATGCGTAACACAAGCGCAAAAAAGCTCTTGTATTACGCTCCTGTGAAAGCGGGCTAACCGTCCGGACTGATACATTTTTCCTGCACTAATACATTGTAACGAGCTGTCAGCTGAGAGGATTGTCTAGACTGGATTCAGCTGTAACAAACCATCAGCTGCGAGAGGAATTAGGTCTGTACAGGTTCTCAGCCTCTAGATGTAAATAAGAATCTTCCTTCCTTTTTGTTGCAGTTTGCCTTAAATTTCTGGGACAGGAAATAGCTGTCTGGCAATTACCATCGTCCGCCCTATTATCTGTTACGGGTCTGCTTGTTTGGTCACTCGGTCACACAGAGGCTCCTCCTCTTCCCTTTCTCAGCTTTGGCCGTCATTCACAGCGAGACCCATCCTCGTCGCATCCGTCCTCGACATGTTTGATTAAAGCTCTACATAGACAGTGAGAAATATATCCAGGACATTTAATATTGGGCCTGTAAGGTTTTGTTTTTTTCTTGCTGGCATATGGTAACTTAATTGAAGGAGGAAGTAGCTAGCTTCTTAGGCATCAATGGAAATGAATATAGCTGCAGCCTGGGACTTTAAGGAATTGAAAGCATATGGTTGTGAACGTACAGAAGTTTTAGTTAAAAAAACTGCGATTTGAACACACCCTTAGGCCCCATGCACACGACTGTAAAAATCGTCTATAATTGCGGTTCGCAATTACGGACTCATTCACTTCTATTGTCCACGGACACCTTGGTGTCCGGGCCGTAGAAGTGTACCGCAAAAGATGGGACATGTCCTATCTTTTGCTTTTTACGGGCCGTGCTCCTATACTTTGTATGGGAGCGCGGGCCGAAACTGCGGGTGGGTCCTTATTGTCTACCCTTTAAGATGTATGGGCTGTATTTGGGGCCGATGTCTATGGTGGACATCACTGACCCCTCTATAAACCCTTTCCCATCAGCCAAGTCAGAGAAAAGGAAAAATGTGCTGACAACATAGGTAAAAAAAACCCCGTCACGGGCAGATCTCTGTGGAGGGTTCACACATCGGGTCACGCTCTGGATTATTCTATTAAATCCCTGGATAGATCTCCTGATTTAGGATTATTATCTGATTTTATTCTCTTTTTCTGTCCTCTCCATCCAGGATTTGCTTATTTAGGGACCAGCGGCATCATAAAGGAACCAGAGTCTGATTCCCGAAGGACCAAGCTGGTCGTTCAGTCCAACATGAAGATTGAGTTGCTTCCTGCCCTCACGGACAACTACATGTACCTCCTGATCGACGAGGAGACCAAGGAGGCCGCCATTGTGGACCCTGTGCAACCGCAAAAGGTAGAACTTCTGTCACCTTGGGGTAAAAGGGAGGCAGAATATTCTGAAGTTATAGGTCCACAAGCCAAAAATGATTCTCTTCTTGTATATAAGGCAATCGCCTACATAGCAATCCCATTACCATATCGGCAGTGCATGTAAACAATGATACACAAGTGGCAGGTCCTCATCTATAGGTGTTGTTCTCTATGCTACTGAACATATGTGAAAAACTATAGAACCACTATAAGGTATTTTGTGAGGGCTGTAGTTTTTAGAAGACAATCTATTTATAACAATTGACAGGTTTTATTGCTGCAATACATTCAAAATAAAAAATGAAGCAACTTTTTAAATAATCTAAAATAAAAATCTCTGTCTCCATGGTTACAGACTACAAACCGCCCCTGTGTAGTCTGATGCTGCAGTCGTGTTTCTTCTACTGTCTGAAGTTTATCAAGCAGCGGATGGAGAGGAGTAACCGTGCAATTCTGTACAAGCGAAGCGTAAAAAAGTGTAACACAAATATCTTGGTTTATTTTTAGGTTGTTGAAGCGGTCAAGAAACATGGAGTGAACCTCACGTCCGTCCTCATCACACACCATCACTGGTAAAGGGCAGTTTACTGTTTTGGTTGCTTCAGCACATATCTATAGGGGGGGGGGGAATATGGCGCATAGTGTGGCTGTGGAGGGTCCGGTGTGGCTGTGGAGGGTCCGGTGTGGCTGTGGAGGGTCCGGTGTGGCTGTGGAGGGTCCGGTGTGGCTGTGGAGGGTCCGGCGTGGCTGTGGAGGGTCCGGCGTGGCTGTGGAGGGTCCGGCGCGGCTGTGGAGGGTCCGGCGCGGCTGTGGAGGGTCCGGCGCGGCTGTGGAGGGTCCGGCGCGGCTGTGGAGGGTCCGGCGCGGCTGTGGAGGGTCCGGCGCGGCTGTGGAGGGTGCGGCGCGGCTGGGGAGGGTCCGGCGCGGCTGGGGAGGGTCCGGCGTGGCTATGGGGAGGGTCCGGCGTGGCTATGGGGGGGGGTCCGGCGTGGCTATGGGGGGGGGTCCGGCGTGGCTCTGGAGGGTTCGGCGTGGCTCTGGGGCGTTCCAGTGTGGATATACAGGGTCCAGCTTATATATAATACGCATACATCATATATTGTTCTATAGGGACCATGCTGGAGGTAATGAAAAACTTGTCAAAATGGTTTCTGGGTTGAAAGTCTATGGAGGAGACAGCAGGGTTGGGGCGTTAACCCAGAAGGTTTCCCATCTGACAACGTTTCAGGTGAGTTTACGTCCGGCAGTGAGCAGCTACTCAGCTCATTGCGTCTTCATTCGTTATTTATTGTCTAATTTAGTGCAATTCCTCAGAAATCTACTAAGAACAGGTAGGAAAATGGCTCTTTACAGAGCTCATCAGGATTCTAGGACCCAGCACATATATGACAGCCCATTGATTTTAATCTGAACTGTGTAATGCTTCATATCTCCTGTGGTGGCGCTGCAGGGAAAATTACCACTTGCTGCCAGAAGTCCCGATCGTCTGAACAGTGGGAAACCCTGTGATCATCTTATCTTCAGCGATCCCTTCTAACAAATAGATTGGACGAACTGTACATCCCCTTTAATTGTAATCTCTGTCTGTTCCCTCTTGAATTCTGTCACTTTAAATGAACTTTAATTAGTTCTTGTATGTTTTTAGGTGGGGTCCCTGAACGTCAAGTGTCTTTTCACCCCGTGTCACACTTCTGGTCATATCTGCTACTACGTGACAAAGCCCAACAGCTCTGAACCACCAGCTGTATTTACAGGTGAGCCAACATCCATTATATCCTCTGTCTACGCAAGTTTATATGTATGTACTCTATGTGTACAGTAAAAGACCAATAATCCAGAAACCCAATAGTTCGGAATCCCTGCTAAACCAGTATCGGGTCAAGTCAAACATCAGCGTTCAGTGGAAATCCGCCCAGAGCCTAACTTCAGTATTGTGGCCTTCACTTCAGGAGTCCATAATTCTCGAGAATCCGTGGTCTCGGTTGTCAGATTATCAGGATTTCACTTTTTTATTTTTCAGCATTACATAATAATGAGTGCACAGTGATCGTGTGAGCGATCACCTGATCACTGGGGGACAAATCATCCCATCTGCCATACCGGTTGGTCTCATCAATGGGTGATCATCTTTATAAGACAAACCCTTTAAGAGACCTGCCAATATACTCTTGTAGTGTCCCCGGTTTGAAAATACTGTGGCTGTATGTAAGCAATACAACTGTGGTCATATATCATAGTATGATGTCGCATGAACTCGTCACATGACCACTTGTGACTCATGTATGTGCTAGTAATGTCTGATTTCGGCTTGTCATGTCTGCATCACTTTCCTCATAGGTGACACTCTCTTTGTGGCCGGATGTGGCAAATTCTTTGAAGGGACAGCGGAGGAAATGTACCAGGCTCTGATCGAGATATTGGGGCGTCTTCCTCCAGAGACAGTAATGACTTACAATGATTTATTTTCCTGGTTGAATATTATTGTGTATTGAATATCATCTACTTCCCTCCTGTAGAGAGTCTACTGTGGACATGAATATACAATCAACAACCTAAAGTTTGCACGGCACGTGGAGCCCAACAACGAGTCCATCAAACAGAAGCTAGCCTGGGCTAAAGTAAGGAGTAGGGGGATTTCTTGGTTTATCTATCCGCAGTAGCGTAGCTGGCAAGGGGGGGGGCGGCGGTGGCCACGGGCCCACTGAGATGGTGGGGCCGAGGGCCGGTCCCCCAGTGGTTTTGTGTCCCAGTTTCAACTGTATCTGCGTCCTCCGTTGAATTCAATGCTGGAGCACGGAGCCGACGGCTCCTTGCTCCGCCATTCACTTTGTAATGCCAGCTGTGAGCGGCTCGACGCAGACAGGTGCAATGTAGTGACGTCATTGCTCTCCACTAGTCGTGGGAATAGGGATAGGTAGATATTTTATTATTTTTTATTAGCCACTATACTATGTGGTGGCAGCTTAGGGGACATTATACTGGGTATGGGGGACCTCAATAGGGAATTTTACTCTTATTTAGTCAGCTATGGGGGCATTATACTATGTGGGGGCAGCTATGGGGGCATTATACTGTATGAGGGCAGCTATGGGGCGTTATACTGTATGAGGGCAGCTATGGGGCGTTATACTGTATGAGGGCAGCTATGGGGCGTTATACTGTATGAGGGCAGCTATGGGGCGTTATACTGTATGAGGGCAGCTATGGGGCGTTATACTGTATGAGGGCAGCTATGGGTGCATTATACTGTATGAGGGCAGCTATGGGTGCATTATACTGTATGAGGACAGCTATGTGGGCATTATACTATGTGGGGGCAGCTATGGGTGCATTATACTATGTGGGGGCAGCTATGGGTGCATTTTACTGTATGAGGACAGCTATGTGGGCATTATACTATGTGGGGGCCTCTAAGGGGTTATTATACTATGTGGGGACCACTAAGGGGTCATTATCCTGTGTGGGGGCAGCTATAGGGGCATTATGCTATGTGGAGCATACTAAGGAGTCATTATACTGTGTGGGGGGCCCAATGGGTTGGGGCCCACTCAGATGTGTTTCGCCCCCCCCCCCCTGTGCTAAACCTCTAGCTACGTTACTGTCCCTCTGTCTTAAAGGAGTTGTCCAATAAAGACCAGCCCTGTCCACATACCCTGTTAGGGTACATGAACATCACAGAGGACCCTCTCCACGAGCTAGAATGGAGAGACGCTCCGTACGAGCAGTTCCCGTCCTTGCGGATTGAGCCTCCATGTTTTACAAGGACGATCATTTATCTGAATAGCCGCCATGTAAAACTACATGCCCAACGGTTCATCAGGGGTGCCAGGAGCAGGACCCGGGGCGATTAGTTCATTACCCTGGGGAACGCATTTTTAAAAGGTTTGTCTCTGAGACTTCCCTCTTTAATGTAGACCGGATCAAACTAGACCAGACAGGCAGAAACTGCGCCAAATTTATTACAATGTCGCACGCTGTATGATTAATTTGGCGCACAATGCTATACATGTTGGACACTTTAGGATCAAGCATTTTGGAAATGGCCTGTCGGATGTAGTAGTAGTCGTAGTCCCGCATTCATTTCTCAGTGTGCCTGCACAAGAACCAACCCCCGGGTTATATATTTTGCCTTTCAGGAAACGTACAGTAATGGAGAACCCACGATACCCTCCACACTGGCTGAAGAGTTTACATTTAACCCTTTTATGAGAGTCAGGTAGGTGACTATCCCTATTCCTGAATTAAAGGGACACTTCAGGCAGCACTGATACTTAGTAGCACAGGGCCTGAGGGGGCGGAGCATGACACAGGGATTCCCACTTTGGTGTTCTTTTAATCCCTGTGTCCTGCTCTGCCGGGTCAGGCTCAGCAGACGGCTATCCTGGCTGAGCATGCATGTATATTTCGGTAGGTACAGGGGATAAGTGGCTACTAGACACCAGTGATACGGTTTATCCCAAGGTAGAACAAAGTATTTTTAAATGGTTTATAGTCACCCAGACACTTAAAGGGGTTTTGCGAGATCGGCAAAAATCTGCGTTGCAGCTCTGGTGATCGCCAGCGCTCTCTGTTCACAGTACTGCAGTGAAGAAGTGCCCCCGTATACCCACATGATCGCTGCAGCCACTCATCAGTCTCGTGACGTATATCACCGAGGAGGCCAGTGATTGGCCGCATCAATCGCGTGGGTATATGGGCATGTCATCACTGCAGTACTGTAGACATAGAGCGCCCAGGAGCACCAGAGCGGCTGCGCTGGATCGCGGGGGTGGGGGAGGGGGGGGATTGTCAGGGGAGTAATCAGTCTTTTATTGCTTTATGGCATGCTGATTTTTGCTGACCTCTGAAAACCCCTTGAAGACTTAATTGTCCCACCAACAAAAATCACATGTTTGCTGCAAACTTAAAGTGCATGACCATCCCTGAACACCATTTATAGAAGTAGATCTGAATTTCTGTGCTGATTAATTTTTTCATATATCTTTATAGCGGTCAGAGCTTCATTTTCCTGATACCGAGCTCCAAATCCCCTGCATAGACATAGAGTTAAATGATAAAGTTCTGTCTGCCTGCAGTCACCACTAGGGGGAGCTTACTGCATGCTTATTCTGCATTGATGTCAATAACAACACAGTAAACAACTCCCCCTAGTGGTGGCATCGGGCAGACAGAAATTTATAATTTCACTGTCTTTGCAGGGGATTGTTGTGTCACTTTAACCTAGCGAGCCGGGTGGGGAGTTGGTCTCAGCTGTTTTAAGCATCGAGTGAGTTTGGACCCCAAAACTTTTCCAGTGCCCATAGTGGCTGAGGAGGGCCCCATTCCAAACGTTGCTGCGGGGGCCTTCTATTACTTGCTATATGATACTATAGCTATTCCTGCCATTTGCTATACACTGTTTTGATTGGATTTGCTGTTTTGCCCCCACAGGGAGAAGTCTGTGCAGCAGCACGCAGGGAAAGACAACCCGATCTCTACAATGGCTGCCATCCGTAAAGAGAAAGACAATTTTAAGGTGCCAAAAGACTGAACTCTGCCGCGCAATTTTTGCTTCCTGATCATTGTTTCGTTTGATTACCACGGGAGGGAGAACCAATCACTTTGCCTTGTCCTGTCCAAACATCTCCCACATTTTTGTTTTCTCCAAAAATGAACTTTCCGTTTATAAGAAAGAACGCGAATGTGAAAAGGATTTGTGACTGCGCAAAATCCAGCCAGCGAGTGCGGCTCATATGTCAGTTCTGATCTCAGCTTTGCTTTATGTCTATCCCGAAGCGGGCAGGCAGAAGATAATAGGGCTCTGTTCACAATGGCGTCATTACGAAAGCCATGACCGCGTGACTGGCGGACCCTATTGATGTATAATGGGGTCCGTCGTGGTCATTTTGAAAGCAAGAATAGCTTAAAATGCTGCGCTTTCTTGCTCTCAAAAGTGATGATCCCCTGACCAGTGTGAACAGAGTCTTAAAAAATAAACAAGTGCAAGGTATGTTTTATTTAATTAATAATAACTCTATCTGTGATTGCGGTTTACGGGCAAATATTCCGAAATTGTCTCTGGGTTTTTATAATCTACAGAATGAGTGAAAAGGCAGGAACGAGTTATGCCCTAATAACAATAAGCTAGTAAATGCTATAGCACCCATTGAATTTCTGACAGCAGGTGTTCATTTCCCCTGCAGCGCCACCACAGGCCACATGAAGCATTACAAAGTTCTCATTGAAGATAATGTAATGCACAGACGTTATGGGCCCTCCAGAGAGAGAAACGTTATTTTTAGCGTTCCGGCTTATAGGTGAGTTTTAATGGGGGACCCCTCTACTCATACAGAATTATCTTATACAGTATTAGGCCCCATGCACACAGCCGTAATTTTGATCCGCAATTACGGACCGTAATTGCGGATCAAAGTGCGGATCCATTTATTTCTATTGCCTACGGACACCGGGGGAAGGTGTCCGGGCCATAGAAATGACCCGCAAAAAATAGGACATGTCCTATTTTTTCATTTTACGGATTGTGCTCCTAAACTTTATAATGGGAGAACGGCCCGCAAATGCGGGTGACTGTCCGCGGCCGGCCGTGTGCATGGGGCTTTAGAGTATGGGTTTTCTAAAACGGACATCCCCTTTAAGGCCGCCCCAAATTGGAGTTTGGGGGCAATTCAGTGTGTGTGCTATTTCATTCACTAGTTTAGTGTTATTCTGGCATATGATGGTAAAGATGGCGGAGAAGAAGGGCAACATGTATCAAACATTGGTTCCAATGAGATCAATCAACATTCTGCATCTTGCCGATACGGGGACGTTCCTGACTTTTGACTCGCCTTTTATTTTTGGTAACATACAACATACTCACCAGCAGAGCCCACAGCAGGGCTTCAGTTTTTTTACTTGAATATACAGTAACCCTGAGGAGGGGGCTACGAACTGCCACCCCTCCCCCACCAAGCTTGGATAATCACTATTGGTCCTTGGTGCACTTTGGTTGCTCTCCTAGCCCTCTCTAGGGAACGTGGGAACTTCAGAAATGCAGAATGTGTCGCTGATGTTTTCTAATTGTTGCAATAATGACTTATGTATATAACAATATAAAAACAGAAATATATATGTATTTATCACTGTTAATGTGCCAGACTGCACCAAGGAAGAATTCAGGGAAACGGGTCAAAGTGTCTCATAGATATAGAAGAATGCTGAAGGATTGGTAGGTGACTATTACATACAGAAATAATAAAGGGTACGTATATTTTTGCAAGCATTTCTTTATTGCTCCAATGAATCTAAAATAACGCAACTTTGTGAATAACCTTGAATAAAAATCGACCGTTTTGTGTCTACAGCTCCTATGCAGAACAATGTCTCCATGGTTACAGACTACATAAAGTCTGATCCTGCAGTCATGTGGTAGAGGGGATAGAGGGAGTGGAATGTCACCTGTTTGCAGTATCAGACTACACAGGGTTTGTTTGTAGTCTGTTACCATGGAGACACACAAGGGCAGTATACACAAAATGGTAGGAGATTTCATAGCCAAACTATTTGCTTAATTATTTTTTTTTCTTTTAGATGCCCTGGAGCAATAACTAAAAAAAACTTGCTTTTGATAAATCTAAGTCACCACATACTACAAACTACTAGTGCACTAACAATTATACCACCGGGGGTGCAGCTTGAATCTCCTGGGCCCCAATGCAAAATCTCTACTGAGGCTCCTAGTAATGCCGTTCTCTGATGTGGTGGCAGAAAAGCCTTTGGGTACCAATGCCCAGGTATGACTGCAACCTATACACCCCTATATATATGCCACTGTATACCACCCTGGAAATGCTAAGGTGAAGTTATTGTTGCGCGATAATAGATGCATTTGCAGTTAAACCTGACTGGGGTTCCCGAATTATAAACATTGATGATATACCGATTAGATATACCATCAATGTCTGGTTGGTGAGGGTCCACCGAGCCCCCCAACGATGCCTAGACCAAAGAGGTAGTGGCCCCTTTTTACCAAACATCAGCTTTTCCATCTTGTATTGAATTGTAACTATATAATGTTTTATTCTCCGTTCAGACAGAAAGATAGAATCTGAATTCTGCTGCATTCCTATTACCAGAGAGCTGTGCATTGTGGTAGGTCAGATGTCAGTCAGAGCTGAGCTGTTAGGTCACATGTCTGGCAGTGGGTGGAGCTAAACCAAATTCACTTTGGGTGTGACAGGAGAAGAGAATGCTTTATAGCTAGAAATCCGTACAAGAGAAGTAAAGGTTTTACAAAATTACTCAATATTTTATGTAAATGTGAAATGTTGGTTAAATGCAGAGTTTTCCTTTAACAGTTTTGAATGACCTTAATAAAAAAAAAAAGTTTTGGCTTTATAGGTTGATATTTGACACGTTCCCCCTTCCCCCTGAGTCTACACTACAGTATTCATTACCATATATATTTACAGGATGCCATATGAATGGCGGATGTGCTTCCATTAGAGCCAAGAAATTTGCCACTGACTCTTGAAAGGGTTACTTCATAAGGACAAACTCTGAGTATTTGTCCTATTAGGGCATATTGGGGGTGGGAGAAAGTAAGAGCAACTCCTGCTCTGGAGGACTTGCCCTGTGCCCTTATATTACATGGTCATCCATATATTAGAATGTGTGTCTTGTAATACTACATTTCACCTGCAGTGGCCGCTACCGGGAGTGGCTGCACCAAGCTTCCCCTGCGATCTCATATGATCAGCGGGTGTTAGAGAAGCCGAACCTGCGGTGATCAGCTGTGATTGCCGGGTCGGCTTATTTTTAAAAGGGGTTATGTTGAGACGAACCCTTAAACTCTTTAGGGTTGTTTTCTTTTGCTTCTTACTTTTGATCTACTAAAACAAGAGGGGATATAAGTGTCCCTTGCCCTCGTTGCTGTATATATATTAATAAATGAATATATGATATGAGGAGTAGACGTCTGATCACTACATCATGGGATTGTATATGAATGTATAGTCTGCTCTAGTCAAGTGGCCCTCCAATGAAATGAATAGGAGTTATGGGCGTGCCCTCACTCAAAGCTCTCGTACTCCCATACATTTCAGCGGCGAGTAACTGCAAATGGGCGGCAACCTCACTATTAAGAATGGGGACCGGGACTGGCTCCTTCTGTTGGATGATGGAAAGGGAGTTCTCAAGGTTTATTTTGCAGACCCCTTTAAGGGCGAGCATTGCAGCTTTGGATGTGGGTGCAGTAAGGCCTCTCTGTTATTACTCTGCTGCTCTATGTAATGATATTCTATACACACGAGCTGCTATCCAGAACAATAAGAGTTCATCTCTTGTCCGTGCGTTGTGGTTTTGTGTCCTGAATCCGACGCTGTGTAAATAACATTGTGAATGTACGTTCTGCAATAAATCACAGATCAGTGACACATTGTTTGCCGCTTCTCCTTCTCCCGGTGTACGGCCGGGAATCTTCAGATGACCATATCCTTTCACTGGGAGCTTCATGGGTGGTGGGATACTGACGTGTGTGTAGTTGACTGTTATAAGGACATATCCAAGCCCCCTGTGCTGCTGTGCCCGCGTATCTAAGCCTATCATGTGTGATACTGTCTTCTGTGCCCCGTCTCTAAGCCTCTCCTGTGCGATACTTTCTGATCAGCTGGTGCATCTAAGCCTATCACGTATGATACTATCTGCTGTGCCTGCGTATCTAAGCCTATCAGGTATGATACTGTCTGCTGAGCCCCTGTATCTAAACCTATCCTGTGCAATAGTGTCTGATCAGCTGGTGTATCTAAGCCTAGCACTTATAATACTGTCTTCTGTGCCCATGTATCTAAGCCAATCATTTATAAAACTGTCTGCAAAGCCCCTGTATCTAAGCCTATCCTGTGCGATACTGTCTGATCAACTGGTGTTTCTGAACCTGTATTGTGTGAGAGTGTCTCCTTGACCACTGTATCTAAGCCCAAGATGTATGATGGTGTCTGCTGAGCTCGTGCATCTAAGCCTATCCTGTGTGATACGGTCTGATCAGCTGGTGTATCTAAACTTATATTATGTGATACTATCTGCTAAGTCTATCCTGTGTAATATTGTCTGCTTAACCGGTGTATCTAATCCCAATGTGTGATGCTGTCTGCTGAGCTCATCCACCTAAGTTTATTCTGTGCGATACAGTCTGATTAGCTGGTGTATCTAAACCTATCCTGTGTACTACTGTCTACTTAAACGCTGTATCTAAGCCCAAAATGTGTGATGCTGCCTGCTGAGCTCGTGCATCTAAGCCTATTCTGTGTGATACTGTCTGCTGAGGTGGGGTATCTAAGCTTATCCTGTTTGATATGGTCTGCTTAAGCCACTGTATCTAATCCTGACGTGTGATGCTGTATCTGAGCCTATCCTGTGTGATACAGTCATCTGAGCTGG
This sequence comes from Rhinoderma darwinii, assembly GCF_050947455.1. NCBI lineage: Eukaryota > Metazoa > Chordata > Amphibia > Anura > Rhinodermatidae > Rhinoderma > Rhinoderma darwinii. Next base: position 136,798,958 of record NC_134692.1, on the reverse strand, counting down.
TGGATGTCAACCTATCATGTATAATACTGTATGTAGAACACAAAGTGTGTGAAACGGTCTGCGTATCTAAGTCAATCATATGTACTACTGTCTCAAAGTATCTAAGCCTATCATTTGGGATACAGTCTCAGGGAACCAAACCGCTCTACATTCCCCATCACCTTCATTCTGAACCTCCTGTCACTTATCCCATTAAAGAACACAACAGTCGGCCTCACCCCCAGCCTGAAATGGCTGATAACAGGGAGCAATCGACTGCCTTCAACACCTCAGCACATGGGGAGAATAAAGGGTTTGTTTGTGTGATATTTTGATGTCTGATTTACTCTATTTACACTGACCCTCCAATGCATATAACAGCCGATCTCTCTTTTTTTTTTAATGATACCGCCCCTTTAACAATGGACCACGTTTTGCAGCGCTCATCATCCAGGCTGTAGCGGGAGGACACGGAGGTTGCTGGAAAATGACAATCAACTTGAAGAAACACAAATCAATATACAATTAGGAAAATGAAGGGTACAGGTAGAGCCGCGGTGATGTGGGGGCGCCGATACAGAAGCCATGAACCAAGGAGGTAAAGATGAGCGAGGAAGATCCAACATATTCCAAGACATGGCGCGCTTCGGGATCAACCGGCGCTTCCCGTAGTCCTCCTGGAGATGTCGCTATAAGAATGGAAATGACTCTGAATATCCACATCTCCTCTTGTATCTGTACATAGATGTTATATCACTAGATAATAAATATGTGGCAATCACAAAAAAATAGCATTTGTAGTATGAGCATGTGGCCACTAGGTGGCAGACTGTGATCATTGTAGGTGAGCCGGGTTTTGGAACAAGCGCATTGGAATATTAGTAGTTACCAGTTTAAACCATAATCTATAATTCAATGCAGATCACAAAATACACAGTAACATTCCGATAATCCAGCATTAATAGGCGCTGGATTATCAGATGCTCTGGAATTTCCTCGTTACAGTTTTTCTTTATTCTCAGCTCTTGAAATTTTACATTATGTTGCAATTCTGTGCTAGAAGAATTATCAGACTTTCTGGGTTATTGGATGCCGGATCAAAGGAATATCAGTGTGTATAAATTTCTCATAATTATTTTGTCTTCACCAATGTGACAGCTACAAGCTGTCTAAAAAGAGCGGCCTAAGGCCGGGTTCCCACTATCCCAGTATCCGACCCGGAACCCGCAGCACATTCCGTCCGTAAAACCGCACCACGCACGTGGAAAGCAGCACTGGGAAAAAAAACATTTATACTTAACCCCTCCCCCTCTTCTGCGCGTAGCCCGGCCTCCTAAAATGATGATGCGGACCATGTGACGCCGCAGCGACACATGGGATGAAACGTCATCCCAGGAAGCCGGACAGCATTGAGTTCTGGGTAAGTATGATTTTTGTCCTGAATTGCGATTTGTTTATTTTTTTGCCAAGGAATCACTGCGATTCTGGCGCAAAAGTCCCAAAACTTGGCTTTCTGATGCGGTTTTGCATCCCCATTGAATTCAATGTGAAAAACATGCAACAGAAAAGCAACGACAACGCAGCATAAATTGACAGGCTGTGGATTTAAATTCCGCACTGCAGGTCAATTTATTAACATTTACGCTTGCATTTTTTTTCCGCAGTTTGGGCATGAGATTTTCTAAATCTCAATGACTTTGATGCTACTGTAAATGCTGCAGAATTTCCACACAGAATTTCTTTGCGGAGATTCTGCAGCGTTTACGCTACGTGGGAACCCGAAGTATATAACACAGGTGAATCAACCAAGCTGATTTGGTAGAAGGATAGGACTCCCAGTGCTCCATTTTTTTTACATAGACCTTTAGATCTTCAAGCAAATGTTGATGCTGTACACAGTGACTCCACCAGCAGAATAGTGAGTGCAGCTCTGGAGTATAATACAGGATGTAACTCAGGATCCGTACAGGATAAGTAATGTAATGTATGTACACAGTGACTCCACCAACAGAATAGTGAGTACAGCTCTGGAGTATAATACAGAATGTAACTCAGGATCAGTACAGGATAAGTAATGTATGTACACAGCGACTCCACCAGCAGAATAGTGAGTGCAGCTCTGGAGTATAATACAGGATGTAACTCAGGATCAGTACAGGATAAGTAATGTAATGTATGTACACAGTGACTCCATCAGCAGAATAGTGAGTGCAGCTCTGGAGTATAATACTGGATGTAACTCAGGATCAGTACAGGATAAGTAATGTAATGTATGTACACAGTGACTCCACCAGCAGAATAGTGAGTGCAGCTCTGGAGTATAATACTGGATGTAACTCAGGATCAGTACAGGATAAGTAATGTAATGTATTTACACAGTGACTCCACCAGCAGAATAGTGAGTGCAGCTCTGGAGTATAATACAGGATGTAACTCAGGATCAGTACAGGATAAGTAATGTATGTACACAGTGACTCCACCAGCAGAATAGTGAGTGCAGCTCTAGAGTATAATACTGGATGTAACTCAGGATCAGTACAGGATAAGTAATGTAATGTATATACACAGTGACTCCACCAGCAGAATAGTGAGTGCAGCTCTGGAGTATAATACTGGATGTAACTCAGGATCAGTACAGGATAAGTAATGTAATGTATGTACACAGTGACTCCACTAGCAGAATAGTGAGTGCAGCTCTGGAGTATAATACTGGATGTAACTCAGGATCAGTACAGGATAAGTAATGTAATGTATTTACACAGTGACTCCACCAGCAGAATAGTGAGTGCAGCTCTGGAGTATAATACAGGATGTAACTCAGGATCAGTACAGGATAAGTAATGTATGTACACAGTGACTCCACCAGCAGAATAGTGAGTGCAGCTCTAGAGTATAATACTGGATGTAACTCAGGATCAGTACAGGATAAGTAATGTAATGTATATACACAGTGACTCCACCAGCAGAATAGTGAGTGCAGCTCTGGAGTATAATACTGGATGTAACTCAGGATCAGTACAGGATAAGTAATGTAATGTATGTACACAGTGACTCCACTAGCAGAATAGTGAGTGCAGCTCTGGAGTATAATACTGGATGTAACTCAGGATCAGTACAGGATAAGTAATGTAATGTATGTACACAGTGACTCAACTTGTTATGTAGATCTATTCTATAGATAAACTGTAAAATGGTGTCTGAAGGTGAACATATGCTGTAAATATTAAGACATTATTTTCGCTTGGTAGATTAATGACTAACCAGCTGCCATCCTCTCTCTCTTACGCAGTTCAAAGTTCAGCTCAATTATCCCCTTAAGAAATGTACAGCTTGTAGTGAAAGTATTTATAAGTGTTAAGTCCCAGACATCTGACCTGTCAGAGTAAACAAAATTTCCTCGCATTATCTTCTTCTGTCAAGTAGTCAGTATTCTGTTGAGCCGTTTCTGAAGTCTATACGTAGGGCCCCATTAACCCGACGTAGGGCCCCATTAACCCGATGTATGGCCTCATACCCACTTCAGGGTGCTATCCGTTTTTGTCACTGATAGCACCCTGAACCCATTCATTTCAATGGGCCCATGCACACTTCCGTTATTTTGACGGATTCGTTGTTCCGTTCTGTCAAAAGTAGAGCATGTCCTACTTTGGTCAGTGATTCTGTGACCGTGGGGCTCATAGACGTCAATGGGTCCGTCACAAAAAGGCTTCCGCGTGCCGTCCGTTTTTTGACGGATCCGTTGCCCTAGCATCGGCAGGGCGTGCCAAAGTTCACAGACTGGGACATGTGACAAGTTCAAACAAAGTGCAATACCTTCCGTTTTCTTAACGGAAACACGTAAGCGAAACGGAAGCACAATGTCCGTTTAAAACAGAAACACAGAACGGACACTGAGTACACACGGAAACCACACGGATACCAAAACGGACACACGGATCCGTCAAAAACTGATCCTTTTGGCATACGTCGTGGCGGTATGTGTCACCCTACTTTTTTTTGTATTGTATGGAATTGTAAAGTCGACCACCCCATTCTATACAGAGGCATGCAGTAAAAAAAGTTTTTTTACAATGGGACCTTCTGGATGCGGTATGAATATACAGTGGAGGTATATGGTGATAAATACGCCTACCTCCTACTCATATACCTCTGACAGAAGGCTCAAATGCAGTGTGAATAGAGCGTTAAATATCTTTTTTTTTTTTTTTCTAGGAAAGCTGCGTGACCACCAATATGGCTGCGATCACGTCCCCCAGAGGTTGTCACCCAGCTTTCTCAGACTCCTGAATGTCAGCTTAGTTATACCATGATATGTGGTGAACCCCTGTACAACTGCGGATCTCCAGTGATTTATTTTTTCTTTTGGTGCAGAAGATCTCCGCTATGGTTAAAGAACTGAATTGGGGGGCATTTATTATCTTCAAATTCTCTAATAGGGGATATGGGGAGGAGTTGGCGTCTACGTGTGGACTGTAACATTCTGCACTGTGGCAAAGGGGTGACACTGATAGCTCAGTGCTGTACTGCATGCTGCTCAGCTGTTGTCACCAGTGAATGACAGCCAGGGTTAATGATACATAGGATATATAGTGTGGAGACACTGCAGCACACTCCTCCTGCATCCTCCCCCTCAGACACTTCCTGTTCCTGCATGTGCACAGGAAGGTAAGGACTGCACTATGCGCTGCCGGGTCTTTGACTTTATATAAGGCTTTATTCTATCAGGTGGATGGAGCAGATGTGCAGGGAAGGTCACATGATAGGCGTATACTGCAAGGTCACCTTGATAAAGCTGCACGTCCTTGAGATTTGTGACATAGAAGCATGGCATCATGGGACTTGTAGTTTTACAGCAACCTGTTAGTCTGTAATTATCTGAAGCTGCTGCAAATTTAAGGGAAAACTCCTGGAAGGAGTTCGATGTTCCCTGATGGATCCTCCCCTCCCTCTACTGGTCCTCTTCATATCTGCAGGCCTAAGAAATAAGATATCAGGATATCCACGACCAAGTGATGGGTCCTGTCTACCATATTTCTTTCCATGGTGGGTGATGGTATATAGAAATTCACTCCTTAAGCCTTTCTTAAAGAGGTTGTTTAATCAGGACCCCCGCTATGACATCCATATGTCTTAATAAAGCAGGATAGACAACCCCTTTAATGAGAGTGACTACTTCAGATCTCTATGCAAACATGGGGATCCAATGTTGTCACCCTCGGATAATGTCTTTTACTACTTTGCAGTTTCCTGAGCATATTCCAAACAACGCAGATAAAAGAGATAATTCATTAGGTGGTCCGAAACAATGAAATAAGTGATTAGTGGAAATTCCCCGATCCACATTCCTATAACATGGGGTATAGGTCATAATGTTCCTATGTCAATGGGAGGTCAGAGACGTAAACGCCCGAAGATAGGGCATGTCGCTTCTTTTTCCCGTGAGACGTTTTTGCCGCTCGTGGGGAAAAAAACGCCTCCGCCTCCCATTGAAATCAAAGGGAGGCATTTTCGGACGTTTTTTGGCGCGTCTTCCGACGCGGTTTCTGTGTAAAAAAACTCAGTGTGAACTGACCCTTAGAAGATAGAAAATTCCTCAGCACAACTGTAGAATATATGGTAAAAAGAGCTTTATTAGGTCATCTTAAGGCTGGGTTCACACAACCTATTTTCAGGCGTAAACGAGGCGTATTATGCCTCGTTTTACGCCTGAAAATAGGGCTACAATACGTCGGCAAACATCTGCCCATTCATTTGAATGGGTTTGCCGACGTACTGTGCAGACGACCTGTCATTTACGCGTCGTCGTTTGACAGCTGTCAAACGACGACGCGTAAATTGACTGCCTCGGCAAAGAAGTGCAGGACACTTATATACATTATATGCAGGACACTTATATACATTATATGCAGGACACTTATATACATTATATGCAGGACACTTATATACATTATATGCGGGACACTTATATACATTATATGCGGGACACTTATATACATTATATGCGGGACACTTATATACATTATATGCGGGACACTTATATACATTATATGCAGGACACTTATATACATTATATGCGGGACACTTATATACATTATATGCGGGACACTTATATACATTATATGCAGGACACTTATATACATTATATGCGGGACACTTATATACATTATATGCGGGACACTTAAATACATTATATGCGGGACACTTATATACATTATGTGCGGGACACTTATATACATTATATGCGGGACACTTATATACATTATATGCGGGACACTTATATACATTATATGCGGGACACTTATATACATTATATGCAGGACACTTATATACATTATATGCGGGACACTTATATACATTATATGCGGGACACTTATATACATTATATGCGGGACACTTATATACATTATGTGCGGGACACTTATATACATTATATGCGGGACACTTATATACATTATATGCGGGACACTTATATACATTATATGCGGGACACTTATATACATTATATGCGGGACACTTATATACATTATATGCGGGACACTTATATACATTATATGCGGGACACTTATATACATTATATGCGGGACACTTATATACATTATGTGCGGGACACTTATATACATTATATGCGGGACACTTATATACATTATATGCGGGACACTTATATACATTATATGCGGGACACTTATATACATTATATGCGGGACACTTATATACATTATATGCGGGACACTTATATACATTATATGCGGGACACTTATATACATTATATGCGGGACACTTATATACATTATGTGCGGGACACTTATATACATTATATGCGGGACACTTATATACATTATATGCGGGACACTTATATACATTATATGCGGGACACTTATATACATTATATGCGGGACACTTATATACATTATATGCGGGACACTTATATACATTATATGCGGGACACTTATATACATTATATGCGGGACACTTATATACATTATATGCGGGACACTTATATACATTATATGCGGGACACTTATATACATTATATGCGGGACACTTATATACATTATATGCGGGACACTTATATACATTATATGCGGGACACTTATATACATTATATGCGGGACACTTATATACATTATGTGCGGGACACTTATATACATTATATGCGGGACACTTATATACATTATATGCGGGACACTTATATACATTATATGCGGGACACTTATATACATTATATGCGGGACACTTATATACATTATATGCGGGACACTTATATACATTATATGCGGGACACTTATATACATTATATGCGGGACACTTATATACATTATATGCGGGACACTTATATACATTATATGCGGGACACTTATATACATTATATGCGGGACACTTATATACATTATATGCGGGACACTTATATACATTATATGCGGGACACTTATATACATTATGTGCGGGACACTTATATACATTATGTGCGGGACACTTATATACATTATATGCGGGACACTTATATACATTATATGCGGGACACTTATATACATTATATGCAGGACACTTATATACATTATATGCGGGACACTTATATACATTATATGCGGGACACTTATATACATTATATGCGGGACACTTATATACATTATGTGCGGGACACTTATATACATTATGTGCGGGACACTTATATACATTATATGCGGGACACTTATATACATTATATGCGGGACACTTATATACATTATATGCGGGACACTTATATACATTATATGCGGGACACTTATATACATTATATGCGGGACACTTATATACATTATATGCGGGACACTTATATACATTATATGCGGGACACTTATATACATTATGTGCGGGACACTTATATACATTATATGCGGGACACTTATATACATTATATGCGGGACACTTATATACATTATATGCGGGACACTTATATACATTATATGCGGGACACTTATATACATTATATGCGGGACACTTATATACATTATATGCGGGACACTTATATACATTATATGCGGGACACTTATATACATTATATGCGGGACACTTATATACATTATGTGCGGGACACTTATATACATTATGTGCGGGACACTTATATACATTATGTGCGGGACACTTCTATACATTATGTGCGGGACACTTCTATACATTATATGCGGGACACTTATATACATTATGTGCGGGACACTTATATACATTATATGCGGGGCACTTATATACATTATATACGGGACACTTATATACATTATATGCGGGACACTTATATACATTATGTGCGGGACACTTATATACATTATGTGCGGGACACTTATATACATTATGTGCGGGACACTTATATACATTATATGCGGGACACTTATATACATTATATGCGGGACACTTATATACATTATGTGCGGGACACTTATATACATTATATGCGGGACACTTATATACATTATGTGCGGGACACTTATATACATTATATGCGGGACACTTATATACATTATATGCGGGACACTTATATACATTATATGCGGGACACTTATATACATTATATGCAGGGCACTTCTTTGCAACGTAATTTGAGCCGTTCTTCATTGAACTCAATGAAGAGCAGCTCAAGATATACGAGCGTCACAGACGCCTCGTATATTACGAGGAGGAGCATTTACGGCTGAAACGACGCAGCTGTTTTCTTCTGAAAACAGGCTGTCATTTCAGCCGTAAAAGCCAGCTAGCGTGTGAACATACCCTAATAAAGCTCTTTTTATACCATATATTCTATCTAATTCAATTTCTTGCCCCCGTTCCAATTGCACTCCATTGAGGAACTACAGATCTCAGATACGGTGAGCACACTTGTGGCTTTTTTGCTGCTTTTTTTCCTCCTTTTTAATATGCAGTAATCTCCTCAGCTCCCCCTAGTGGTGGCCACAGCGGATTTAGAACTGTGTATCTGATTCCTATACAGATATATTAAGAAATTAATCAGCACAGCGTTTAAGGGTGGACAAGTTACCTATTGTTTCTATAGGTGTCATAGCAGCAGCACCCTCCCTTCCATACTATTGGTACTCTATGTTCCATAACATTACTACGTTGCCTATAGGTAGCTGTATATGGTCACACCGCCGCCAATGTTTATAGAAACATCTGCTCGTTATCGTAAGGAGGTGGCTTAGAGGAGGCCCAATCCTTGCGATTTTCTTGCGAAAAGGATAAGCTAAAAATGAGCGTAGCTTAAAGCAGAAGTAATGGGGTGGGGGTGAACCACATAAACCCGGAGCCGGCCCTGATATTACTTTTTATGTCGATCATGCTTGAATCTGATGTTTATACAATTATTACATTCATGTTTATATGTTGTAGTTTCACCTAAAGTCCAAAGAAGATTCCTTGCCCCAAGATGGCCTCCTCCAAAAATCTCAGCCGGTTTTGGGAATGGGGTAGAAAAATAATTTGTGTTGGAAGGAATTATGCGGAACATGCCAAGGAGCTGAAGAACGCGGTGCCCACAGAACCAGTGCTGTTCCTCAAATCACCTTCGGCCTATGTACGGGAGGGCGCGCCTATCCTCCTGCCTTACTACACCAATAACCTTCACCATGAGGTTGAACTCGGAGTAGTGATTGGCAGAGGAGGTAAAGATATAGCACAGTCAAGCGCCATGGACCATGTGGGGGGCTATGCCCTGTGCCTGGATATGACCGCCCGAGATATACAGGACCAGTGCAAGCTGAAAGGACTTCCGTGGACTTTAGCAAAAGCGTTTGACACGTCTTGCCCTGTGAGTGACCTGATCCCCAAAGAAATCATAAAGGACCCTCATAATATAAAGATCTGGCTAAAAGTAAACGACATCCTCAGACAAGAGGGCAGCACGTCTTCCATGATCTTCTCCGTTCCTTTTCTCATCAGCTACATCAGCAGAATCATCACCTTGGAAGAAGGAGACCTAATACTGACCGGGACCCCAAAAGGAGTAGCCGCTGTGCAGGAAGACGACGAGATGGTGGCGGGAATCGATGATATTATCAGCATGAGGTTTCGAATTAAGAAACCGTGATAAGGCCCGGCCGTGTTTACGTCAAGTTTGTGATGTACGTTTAGCGCGCTACACGCTAAACGTGTCCGTGGAGCTCCATTTGCCTGGCAGTTTGACCTCCGTTGGGCTGGTATAAGTCGGTACTCCTTTTTTTTTAAGTATGGAATAGCGTAATAGACTTCACTGCTCCATACAACGGGATCCTGCAAATTTTTTTTAACATGGGAGCCTATGGGTGACGTTTGCCATATATGACATATTTCAAAGGCATCCGTTAAACGTAAAGGTCATGAGCTTTCCAAAAGTTTTTCATGACTCGTACATTAAATGGATACCATAATAGTCTGTTGATGACGGATGCCACTGTAAGGCTGGGTTCACACGAGCGTGTTCGGTCCGTAAAGGACGGAACGTATTTTGGCCGCAAGTCCCGGACCGAGCACACTGCAGAGAGCCGGGCTCCTAGCATCATAGTTATGTACGACACTAGGAGTCCCTGCCTCTCCGTGGAACTACTGTCCTGTACTGAAAACATGATTACAGTACGGGACAGTTGTCCCGCACCGAGGCAGGGACTCCTGGCGTCGTACATAACTATGATGCTAGGAGCCCGGCTCTCTGCAGTGTGCTCGGTCCGGGACTTGCGGCCAAAATACGTTCCGTCCTTTACGGAACGAACACGCTCGTGTGAATCCAGCCATAGGCATCCGTCACAGACTATGTTTAACATATACGTCAGGAGCTTTTCCCGCCGTATACATTAAACGTAGGTCAAAAATGTGATGTGACTGGGGCCTAATAAAGAAGGTTGATTTTTGCCATTGTTAGGCGCTGTTCACATCCCTTTGTGACCTGCGTTTGCTGTATGCGATGTGAGAGCTCCAGGTGCATATACCTAACTTATCCATAATGCCCCATTCACCCGGCCTATGCCAAAAGAGTGTCCTATTGGCATACACCAGGCATACACCAGGCTGGTGTGGGTGGGCATATTTTTTTGTTTTTTGCTGTATAGATAAGTGTATGATTACGCTACAGAGGGATACATTAGAAAAACGTATACAGTGTGGTATAAAAAAAATTCAATTGGAGCCTATGGGCAGCCTACGCCACTGTATGTCTATACAGTGGCATACATCGCAAGCCTTTTGACGGAGATTTACGACGGAAGGTTCAAACGCAATGTGAACACAGCCTTAAAATTAACTGGGACTGGAATTGTACTTTTAAGGTAAATGATAGAGAAATTGTTGTAAAATTACATGGAAAATAAGTTTTTTTTTAAATCTGTTTTGTTAAAAACCTTTTCTACATTCTGAATATCACTCCCATCATGCCTTGGATGGAGCACCGTTTTCAGATCCTTTATATCGATCAGTGGGAGGAGCCTTTTCTTGTGCTCATTGTCGCCACCTGCTGTTCAATGTATTTGTATGAGCTGCAAAAAGGAGCAAATGACAATTGCTCAGAAAAAGTGTCCCTTTCCAATCCTCTATAGCCATTGGCCATATAAAGTAAGCGGACTTATCTTGTGGGAATAAGTAATAGATCGAATAACTCTGTAACGTCTGTTCATCACCATCTTCTATGGGTACCTTTATTCTTTGATAATTCTCAGCCGTTTTGCAATCAGATGACCAGAAGATGGTACAACAGACTCACTGATGGATGACAGACATCTTGGAGGGGTTCCCTTCTTTGGACAATGCCTACTTCTTAGGGTCTCTCTACATTAAGCTGATCAGAAAGTGTCCCCACTGCTGGGACCCCCCCAACGATCAGCTGTAATCTTTGGGTAAACCTGGCAGTAAGTGTTAAAGTTCCGTGCAGAGCCGCGTTCTTTCACTGGCGTTTGCGATCACGGTTTGTATCTTGATCGGTTTCTTATAGAAACCATTCCTAATATTTTCTGGAATTGTTTCTTTACAAAATAAAAATGTGTCTATCTATAATTGCGGCGAGAATACTACAACAAAAAATGGGCCATTACTTCAAAGTGTGGCCTCCAAGAATATTACGGGTGGATTTCTATAAAGGTGGAGTCGCTTTTACTTTCATACATTCTATAAAGATTTATATTAATAATCCAAAATAATTGACGCTATGTAAATAACTTGAAACAAAATTTTTTATTTCTGATTTGAAATTGTCTGAACGAAAAATAAAAATCGTCATCTTTTCTTACATCTAGAACGGTAGATTCGTCTTAATTTTAGAGGCTGATTTTAACACACGCAGACATTGTGTGACTGCGGTAAACACAACATGTAGAGGTAAGGGTTAATATTAAAGCTGCTTATACCATTGTGGTTTTGATGTGCTTTACGGCTTCATTGGGGTCTGCTGCTTTGCAGGACAGAATGGTGACGCGCAGCCCGATCTTTGAGTTGCTCGCTATAGAAGCCTAAAATGGTAGAAATATATCGTTAGCTGCTTTATCAAAGTATCCGGTAGGACTGTAGTGCTGGGATGGACCAATCAAAGTGTTCATGACACCTAAACAGAAAGGGGATAGTCATTGTATGACCATCTAAATTTCTGGAATATGTAAGATATTGACAGGGATGACTGGTGGAGTACTGGGAATAGTTTCCTGTGTTTCTTTAGATATAACAGGCCTCAGAAAGTATTTTGGAATCTCTTCCAGTACTACCAATGATGGACTGTTCACTACAGGAAGTCACGGCCGCCAGGGTTGGACTGGTGCTTTGGGGGACCAGAGGATTATTTTTACAGAAAAATGTAGAGAAACGTTTCTGTTACGTCCCCATTTATTTTAAAGCGTCTCTGTCACCACATTATAAGTGGCCTATATTGTACATGAAGTGATTGGCGCTGTAATGTAGATAACAGCAGTGTTTTTAACGTTTGTGTGAGATTTACAGCAAGGCAAACATAATCTCGCGAGATTACGCTGTAAACTGTCATTTAAAACGAGATTACGCTTGCCTTGCTGTAAATCTTACACAGACGCTACAGAAGTGTCGGGATTATGAATAGACATCACATCCTGGCTGGAGGTAATGTCTATTCATTGTCAGTGACAATGCAGTAATGTTATAGTGTGTTTATGTGGCTGCATATAGTGATCTAGTAAGAACACTATCTGCTGTGTAAATGAATGGAGAGAAGTGTATGACGCTGATTGGTCACTGATTGGTCAGCGTCATACACTCCTCTGTACAACACCCACTTGGTCAAAAAGTAAAACACGCCCAGTTGTCCATTAAGAAAGTCAGTAGCATAAAGCTAAAATAGGTCATAACTCCGTCAAATATTATAGTTTTTCTAAATAAAAAACACTGCTGTGATCTACATTACAGCGCCGATCACATCATGTACAAGAGAGGCCACTTATAATGTGGTGACAGCCTCTTTAATGAGATTTTCACCGGCAGGTCACTGCTGGCCGTGGCAGTTCTCCTCCCTTCAGTAACTGGCTGTGCCGCCATGGGTCCCTACCTACAGTTGGCTGCCACTTCTTTGGGTTACCATAGAGACCAGCACCCACCAATGATGTCAGGTCTATTTAACACTAAGCCCTCGTCTGTGAATTCAGGTATATCCTTGTGTTTCGTATTGTTCCCGAAATACCTCTTCCCTCCGTTCCTGATAACTTTTCAGCTACTCTCAGCCAATCGTGACCAGGGCATCCAACTGATAAAGTCAATACCTGCTTGCGGAGATTAATGGTGAAGAACGGGTCGATTCTTTGGGCTCTGCTCTCCTGATTAACTTGCGCCAAACCGATTGTGGCTCAAAGGATTCACATTTCCTTTGTTTTCACAGGGTACAATAGCATAGTCTAGTCTTCTGCAAAATTCTACTATCTTCTAGGGTTTTCCCACTAAGCATATTTATTCCCTATACACAGGAAAGGTGATAAATGCCTGATCGCTGGGGGTCCCACCACTGGGACCCCCTACCGATCACTAGATAGGGGGTCCCGACTTCCGAAGGATTTTGAAGGGTCTGAGCAGTCTCAATTTTCAGGTAAATAGGGTTGAGCTGCAATTCCAGACACAGTCCACGGACAAGGGTGGTGCTGTTTCTGGAAAAAAGAAAGCAAGTCCTTTCTGGTAATTTCATACAACCTGTTTAGGTGTCTTGATGAAAGGCCAGAAATATTACATTTGTGGATGTGGTAGTGCAATACAAATACCAAGATGGTGAATAGTAGTATTGCTCACTTCTATGACTATGATAAAGTCATCAAATTAAATTTGGTCAATATTTTAACTGCGGTCAATGCCAGGTCTATGACGATGTGACTGGAGGGAGATAGAATCTTTTATGTGACAAGTCTGTGCAAGATTTCTCACCTTCAAATAGATTTTGCAGCGTTCCAGTAGAAAATTCCATTTCAAAGATGTCTTCTGGTCTTCTGTTAAATTGAAAAATCCATCTACCTAAATCAAACATATGGAAATATGCCATGAGAAATCATTACTAGTCCTCCGACGGGAAACGGCGGCAATTATTCTTTCTGGCAAGGAATTAGAAGTGATGTATTATGCGGAGTCATTTTAATTGTAAAATAAGTTAAGCAAAACTTACGGTGCATGATAATGTATCCTCTGCCGCACTGCCGGATAAGTTACCAGACAAAGTCCCGGTGTGATCAGTAACGTCCACTTGTAAATCCAGAGTTGTAAACACAGATTTAAGGTCTGCGGACGTTTCACTGCAGAAAGTATAGGAGCAGCCTTTTGATAGATCTGTGACTGGGTAATGGCATCGTGAGCTGGGCGAAAAATGATGGTAGTAAAAATTAAAGCTGAGAAATAAAATGTCCCCCTGTCATCCTATCCGGACCCTCCAAAGCCACTGTACTGAAATAAATAAACCGATCCATTAGGGCAGGATCACGGACTCTATTTTTGTCTCCTTGACAGATGCGCTGGCAGAGTGTATTGATATGGGTCAGTTAAAGAGAATATTTGAGTCAATTAAAGGAGACCAAGGGTGTATGTACCACAGAGGCACACCAGGCAGCTGCTATGGGGCTCTGGGAGAGAGGGGGCCCAGTCATGGTTGGTCCCATCCTGTGCTGGACTTCCTACTGCATTGTTAGCAAAGTAGGGGGGTGGGCAATTGGTCCATGGAAGAGGAGTGAAGAGGGAAGCAAACATCAGACTCTCCTGTCTTAGATGGCAAAACCTGGTTGCCCAATTTGATCTTGCTATGGGGCCCACTCTCTTCTATGTACGCCACTGCAGAAGAGCATTCTAAAAAAAGGGCATTTGGTGAACATTAAAATGTAAAGACGATTCATAAATCTCTTAATTCTACACTGAGATATGATTGATTAAAGTTACAGGCCCAAAGCCTGAGGCTGCACTACTGAGAGATTCTGATAACAACATGAACTCTTCTGTCAGATGCACACTTGTCGTCATGGAGACTTTAACGTATCTAAATGACCAAATACAACAATAGCTACATCCTACCTGGCTAGTTATGTGTGTGTGTGTGTGTGTGTGTGTGTGTATGTGGGTACATCGATGATATATTTGGTGATTTCGATTTACACAAATTCTCCATGACAATACCACAGAGAATAGAAATCAGTAGGGGACATGATTTCATCAGAATCTCTCAGTAGTGCAGCCTCAGGCTTTGGGCCTCTAACTTCAAATAATCATATCAGCATAGAAGTAAGATATTTAATAAATTGTTTTCACATTTTAATGTACTAAAAGAAATTTTTTTGTAAGGTCTTTTTGCTGAATCCCTTAAAATATTCCCAGAGTCCCTGATACACAGGAGTCTTAGCTATAGCTGACAAGCAGATTGGCCAATATACTGCACATGCCATGATATAAAAAGTATATGTAGTGTATGCATGTAAAAAAAAAAAACAGACGGCATCAATAAAAGTAATGTTGAGCTAGGATATGGTACTCACCACTTATTTCTTACTATTTTTTCAATGGTGGAATCAATATTCAGCTTGGAAATGTAGGCAAAAACAATTCCATAGACAGGATTATTTTTATCAGTAGACTGAAGAGCTCGGTCTTTTATTTGCTGCACTGTATATACATCCTTTATAGTCTCCACTAAAAAAAAAATGTCATGTTATACTTTCTGAAAGATCAGCACCACAAAAGACCGTGTTATCGTTTTTACGGACGTGCGTGTCTGTGAAAATGATGTTTTACAGAGATAATGGAGACCTGTCAGCAGACCAAGGTTTTATTTTAGATCGAACGCCCCCCATTATATCAGTAGGGGCATGGAGATTGGCAGCGATCAGACCCGGAAAACAACAGGATTAGGCAGGATGAAACTCAACCTTTCGGATGCTTGTTTCCCTCCAGACTTTAGGGGATAATGTGGGTCCGTCCCCACAGACATTAGATTGTCTGCGGATCCTGTCGAAATCGCCAGCATCTCCAGAAAGAAATCTGTCTATGGCCAGTAAAAGTAATTTTTTGGATCACTGTTTGGGAATGAGGATTCTTCCAGAAAGACAGGCCGGGGGTCGCTTTTAGAAGTGATTTTATATTAGCAGCTCCGATCACTAGTGCCAAGCACCGATTGGCTCTCCTTCCATGTGTTCCCGCTGTTTTAACCCTATATGGACATTTAATAGATGGCCTTATTTAAAGTGCCACTGTCTAATTAACTTTCATCTAATGAAACCAAAGAGAATGTAAACATACAAGATATGTATGTGTGTATGTATGTATATGTATGTATATATATATATATATATATATATATATATATACACACACTACCGTTCAAAAGTTTGGGGTCACCCAGACAATTTTGTGTTTTCCATGAAAACTCACACTTATATTTATCAAATGAGTTGCAAAATGACTAGAAAATATAGTCAAGACATTGACAAGGTTAGAAATAATGATTGGTTTGGTCTTGGAATTCTCCATTTGCAGCAATTACAGCATTGCAGACCTTTGGCATTCTAGCTGTTAATTTGCTGAGGTAATCGGGAGACATTTCCCCCCATGCTTCCAGAAGCCCCTCCCACAAGTTGGATTGGCTTGATGGGCACTTCTTGCGTACCATACGGTCAAGCTGCTCCCACAACAGCTCTATGGGGTTGAGATCTGGTGACTGCGCTGGCCACTCCATTACAGATAGAATACCAGCTGCCGGCTTCTTCCCTAAATAGTTCTTGCATAATTTGGAGGTGCTTTGGGTCATTGTCCTGTTGTAGGATGAAATTGGCTCCAATCAAGCGCTGTCCACAGGGTATGGCATGGCGTTGCGGAGTGATAGCCTTCCTTATTCAAAATCCCTCTTACCTTGTACAAATCTCCCACTTTACCAGCACCAAAGCAACCCCAGACCATCGCATTACCTCCACCATGCTTGACAGATGGTGTCAGGCACTCTTCCAGCATCTTTTCAGTTGTTCTGCGTCTCACAAATGTTCTTCTGTGTGATCCAAACACCTCAAACTTCCATTCGTCTGTCCATAACACTTTTTTCCAATCTTCCTCTGTCCAATGTCTGAGCTTTTTCCCATATTAATCTTTTCCTTTTATTAGCCAGTCTCAGATATGGCTTTTTCTTTGCCACTCTGCCCTGAAGGCCGGCATCCCGGAGTCGCCTCTTCACTGTAGACGTTGACACTGGCGTTTTGCGGGTACTATTTAATGAAGCTGCCAGTTGAGGACCTGTGAGGCGTCTATTTCTCAAACTAGAGACTCTAATGTACTTGTCTTGTTGCTCAGTTGTGCAGCGGGGCCTCCCACTTCTCTTTCTACTCTGGTTAGAGCCTGTTTGTGCTGTCCTCTGGAGTGAGTAGTACACACCGTTGTAGGAAATCTTCAGTTTCTTGGCAATTTCTCGCATGGAATAGCCTTCATTTCTAAGAACAAGAATAGACTGTCGAGTTTCACATGAAAGCTCTCTTTTTCTAGCCATTTTGAGAGTTTAATCGAACCCACAAATGTAATGCTCCAGATTCTCAACTAGCTCAAAGGAAGGTCAGTTTTATAGCTCCTCTAAACAGCAAAACTGTTTACAGCGGTGCTAACATAATTGCACAAGGGTTTTCAAGTGTTTTCTAATCATCCATTAGCCTTCTAACACAGTTATCAAACACAATGTACCATTAGAACACTGGAGTGATGGTTGCTGGAAATGGGCCTCTTTACACCTACACATGTAGATATTGCATTAAAAACCAGACGTTTGCAGCTAGAATAGTCATTTACCACATTAACAATGTATAGAGTGTATTTCTGATTAATGTTATCTTCATTGAAAAAAACTGTGCTTTTCTTTAAAAAATAAGGAAATTTCTAAGTGACCCTAAACTTTTGAACGGTAGTGTGTATATATATATATATATATATATATATACTGTATATAAAACAGCGCCATTCTACTTACATTTTATGGGATCTCCAAGAATATCCTCATTCTCTTCCACCAAAAGTCCATTCTCAGTGCAATCTCTTGCATATTTTAATAAGGCATACACCTCTGGCATGTCTGAAAATGGAATGTAAAGGTTGCGTACATCCGTACAAAATTCTGCAGAATTTAGTAACTTTTAAGTTCTTATATGAACCTTTGCTGTAACATAATATGAACATGCACAAATCGCGGCTTTTCTTTGACTTTAGCTGCCAATCACTAGCTACATGAAGACGGACATGAATTTAGATTGAGCTCAGTTTGGATCTTGGCATCCTTGGCTATAACAATTGATTAATTAGAGAATTACAACCGCTGAAATGTGATGACTGAGATAATAACCTCGGTGTCATGGGTTATTTTTAATTGTGTTATTCTGGTACCCGACACAAGTATCTGTACACTGAGCTTGAGAAGACACTGACTCTATACAATATCTGCATCATATTATGCCACGCCTCCATTTGTCTTAGACCACGCCCCTTTATTATATATACAGCGCTTGTTGGAACATGGCCCGATTTTTTTATTTTTCGTTGAAAAAAACCTCTAAAATTGGAGGCCTACAAAGGTACATTTTGGATCCATAGACTTCTACGGGTCCTGAATTTAAGCTTCTTGACTTAGAGCTGTAAGTGTGTGCCTCAGTCCCAGACTACATATGCACGCACACAGTGGCGTAACTACCACCGTAGCAGCCATAGCCGCTGCTAATGGGCCCACGACATAAGGCGGCCCGTGCCACCCACCGACACGTGCCCCCCTTTGCTTAGTGGCGCCGCTAGCAGAAGGTTTGGCTGCTACAGCGATAGCGACGCCACATTCAATAGTATCTGAGTCCTTAGGACGCAAATACTATTGAACACTATGACAGAGCAGGGAGGCCTACAGCCTATCAGACGCAGGGACAGGATCCCTGCACAGGCCGGCGTGATGACGTCACTGGATCGTGCCCGCCTATGCAAGATTCCCGTCTGCATTGTGGAGCAGCTCTGTTCGTCGCGGGGAAGCGGCCTAGGTGAGTATACTTTTTTGGTTTTATTTGATTGGGGGGCACGGTCTACAAGGTGGAGGTTGGGGCTGTATCTACAAGGGGAGGTGGGGAGCACTATCTACAAGGGGGGCACTATCTACAAGGGGGGCTGTGTGGGGAGGGGGGCCCAGTCAAAAGTTTGCTATGGGGCCCAGTCTTTCCTAGTTACGCCCTAATACACACCCTATTGAAAAGGGGAATAGTCACAACCAGTTGTGAATTTGTTCCTACATTTCCAGGAGGAATAACAGAGGAATGACACAACAAACAGTTCTACTAACAGATGCGCAAGGATTGTTTTTTTTTTTACTGGGAGTATTTACTAAAACAGAGATGTCAGCGTTGCCCTTCCTTGAGGGGTTCCATCAGAGGTTTCCGCTGATATGAACACAGCCTTAACCCACATATAATCACTTACCTGGATTTGTCGTAAAAATAGTCTTTGACACAACAGTTGCGACCATTGAGTTTCGGAAGGAGTCGTAATTTATGCGTATTTCTGATGCAAATAAAACTAATCCAAATGAAATAGACTGGCATTATTATCTCACCAGCAATGTTTGATGTATCACAGAAATTTGACATCAGCTAACTGCAGAGATTTGATGACTTGGTAGGGATCTGTGTCAGAATCATGTACTGTGGACCACAGTCAGCCCCAGGTTTGGTGATTTAAAAGGGTTTTCCAGTTTTATGTAAATACAGTTTAATTGTTAGATAATGAAGAGTTCTGCAACTTTCTAATAAACTGTGTTTCAATTCTTTACCATTTTCAAGATCTCTGCTTACTGTTAGAGAGTGGAAACATTATTGCTTACATTCAGTGGCCCATAACTGTTCCTGATTAGAGATGACAAAAGAAATTCAGCAGGTTCAGCATCATTCACATCCGCATTTCGGAGAATCCGTGAAAAGAAAAGACATTTTAAACATTCACCCATCTCTGATAATGGACCAGGGCAGCTGCTCGGCTCATAACTAACAGAAAGGGCTCTGACACACCTACACAACTGAGCAGCAAAATATCAGGATGGATTTTAAGCTTCTGGATATAGATGAACATTTTCCATTCACTGACAGCAAGCAGAGATTTTGAAATGGCTAAAAGAGAGCGTGTGTATCTGTCACTACCTAAAAGTGATGTTTACATGCTGTTGTTACTCAGTCCCTCCCCCATGATTTACACTTCAGCTCTCCCTGTACAGATTAGCTGCTAGAGATTACTTCCTGTGCAACAAGAATAGATTGATAATTAACTACAAGAAACTTAACTTTCAGTGAAAAAAAAGATTAAAATTATTTTGTTATAAATGTAAAATTATTTTCGCCACCACTAGAGGGAGCTCACTGCATATGAGTTTATTATAGAGGTCAATGGGAGCTGTTTGAATCCATATGCAGTGAGCTCCCCCTAGTGGTGGCTGCAGATATGTAACTCTGACTGTGGGGGGAAGCAGGGGATTTGAAGCTCTGTATAATAAAAACAAGACTTTAGCCCCCACAAAGCTGCAGGTACCTTTTCCAGTCCGAGATCACTTCCATTAACCCCTTCACCATCCCATTCATGGATACCAGGTGTACTTAAATTCCTGTACCATCTGTAAAACTGTGGAGGGGGCATTGTGCCATCTCCAAGGTAGGCACCAACATGCTTGGAAACCCTCCTTAAAAAATAATTTTGTTTTCTGCATTGCAAGTTGCTCCTTAATGGCATGTTCACATGTAGCAGATTTGCTGCAGAAATGTCTGTGACTGAAAATCTGTTCCATACCTGGACGGCCTAGGTGTGCACGACATAAGGGTATGTTCACACGATAACGGCAAATACGTCTGAAATGACGGAGCTGTTTTCAGGAGAAAACCGCTCCTGAATTTCAGACGTAATTGCTCGTACTCGCGTTTTTCGTTGCGTCCACTACGGACGTAATTGGAGCTGTTTTTCAATGGAGTCAATGAAAAACGTCTCCAATTACGTCACAAGAAGTGTCCTGCAGTTCCTTTGACGAGCCGTCTTTTTTACGCGTCGTCTTTTGACAGCAACGCGTAAAATGACAGGCCGACGTATTGGAGCCGTCTTTTCAGGCGTAATTCGAGGCGTAAAACGCCTCCATTAAGTCTGAAAATAGGTCGTGTGAACCCAGCCTTAGGGTGCATTAGCCACAACTGCTTAAGAAGGCGCCTCAGGGGCATTTTCGACCACCAGAAATTATTATTTATTATTATTTACGAATATTAAGTGTATAGAAATCAGCGTTTGGTTTCCGTTCATGGGTTCCCTCGGGCCTTTCCGTCCGAGGAACCCATCAGCTGAAAGGCAAACGGAAACCATAGCTTTCCGTTTGCGTTACCCTTGATTTCAATAGTAATACTTCCGTTGCTAATGGTTTCCCTTTGTCTCCGTTCAGTAAGGTTTTCCATTTTTTGGGCGGAAACAATAGCGCAGTCGACATGTGGTGGTATTTTCTTAGGCTTTGTGTGGCACTGCTACTTAGGCGCTGTACAATATATTATTTTTGCAGAGTATGGTAATGGCGGCTGCACTGTATAGCATTGTCATTTGGCCAACATATGGCACTATATGGTACTTATAATTAGAACTGTTTGGCATAGTTATTTGTACACTGTACCACAACACATCATATAGAATCCAAAATAAAGACGGCTCTGGTTTGATACATCTAATTGGAGGTTGTTTCTGCAGCATGGGATTTTTTACAAACCCTGTTCAGATGTATGGAACCGTTGCATAAATTTCTGCAAAAAATCTGCCATGTGTGAACGGAGCCGAAAACTATGATGCAGCAGAATACAGATGTGAAATGTAAATATATACCAACCTGTTTCTCTTGGTATCCAGGTCTGTGCCTCTTGGATGGACACATTATCCCAGCTGTAGATCAACAAAGGGAGAAAATAATGAAAATCATATAACAATGTTGGCTGTATGTGGTAAGAGTAAAATCATTTATAAATATGGCAACCAATTAGATTATCCTACACTAGAGAAGTGACAGCCAAGTTCATGTTTTCTTGAGGACGCGGCATGCTCTCGGTGTGGAGTTCTGGCGTTTTTTCCCCATTGACGTCAGTGGTCAAATAAAACACGTAATAACTTTCAGTAAAACAAATACAATTTACAATTTTCTCGGAAAGGTTTCTGAAAACTCTTTCTTTAAATCAAAAATTCTCCAAAAATCACAGCTAACCTACAAAATGTACCATATGTTGCTGAGACATAGGGGACAGAGCGGTGGCAATATGTGGCTGGAGGATCAGACTATAAAGGGTTTGTTTGTAGTCTGTAACTATAGAGACACATAGGTCTGCAGAGGAGCTGTAGACACAAAACAATAGGAGATTTTTCATTAAAGGCGCTATGTACACCTTTTTTTTTTTCATTTTATTAAAATTGTCTATCAGTGTGTTTAGTGCAACTTCCTGAATACATTTTAATATAAATATTTTTTTGAGATACAGCTGCTCTGTATCCTGTATACAGAGCAGCTGTATCTTACGCTGCATCCTGTATTTGTCAGGTCTGCGTGACAGCGGGTTCTGTGTCTCTGACAATCGCATCTAAGTTCATGACTAAGCCGCCTGCACAGGGCCGTAGCTGTAATCCCGGTCTGTGTTTATGGCTAGGGCCGGCCGCTGACACTCACCCGCGTTTGCTGGCCATGCTCCCATTATAAAGTATGGGAGCACGGTCCGTAAAAAAAAAAATTAAGACGTCCTATTTTTTGCAAGTTATTTCTACGGCCCGGACACCTTCCCGTAAATATACGGGAAGGTGTCTGTGGGCAATACAAATGAATGGGTCCGTACTTTGATCCGCAATTACAGCCGTGTGCATGGGGCCTTTGATGTGATAGATTATAGGGGGACCCGCCCCGCTGTCACTGAACCCGTCAGTGCCTGCTTCAGGTCCTAGCGAACGATACAGCTGCTCTGTATACAGAATACAAAGCAGCTGTATCAAAAAGTAAACACAATTTTTAATAAAATGTATTTAAGAAGTTGCACCAATCACACTGATGGACAATTTTATTTAAAAAAATAAAACAAAATTATGTCAAAGGTGTATATGTTGCTTCCTTTTTCATTTTGTAAAGGTGGATTTTCCCTTAAAGGGGCTTTCCAAAGCTGATTCGTTGTATAATGAAAAGTTCTGAAACTGTATACTTTGTGTATCATTTCCTCTCCATTTCATCTGTTTTTGGTGTCAGTGAATGGAAACATTCTTGTTGCCGTCCCCCAAAAAACTTTTCATGTCTAAGGGTATGTTCACAAGCAGTAGCAGAATACGTCTGAAATGACGGAGCTGTTTTCAGACGTTTTTGTAACTACTCGCGTTTTTCGCAGCGTATTTTACGGACGTTATTGGAGCTGTTTTTCAATGGAGTCAATGAAAAACGGCTCCAAAAACGTCCCAAGAAGTGTCCTGCACTTCTTTGACGCGGGCGTCTTTTTACGCTCTGTCTTTTGACAGCGACGCGTAAAATTACACCTCGTGGGAACAGAACATCGTAAAACCCATTGCAAGCAATGGGCAGATGTTTGTAGGCGTAATGGAGCCGTTTTTTCAGGCGTAATTTCAGGCGTAAGACGCCCGAATTACGTCTGAAAACAGTGCGTGAGAACATACCCTAACTGACACAGGTGCAAGGCTCGTTTACCTCTACTCTTCTTTCACGGCCAGCAGCTGTGTCAGCAGGACATAGTGTTTGCATTTCATGACAGCAAGCAGAATGATGAATTAATACACAAAGTACAAGGTAAACTTGCAGAACATTTCATCATATCACGATTAAAGGTGTTGTCCAGGATTAGAAAAAAATTACTTTCCTCCCAAAACAGTATCACATCTGTCTACAGGTTGTGTGTGGTATTGCAGCTCAGCCCATTCACTTCAATGAAGTTGAGCTGCAATACCAGACACAACCCATGGACAGATGTGGCGCTGTTTTTGTAAGAAAGCGGCCATGTTTTTCTAATGCTCTACAACTCCTTTTAGCTTTATTTACAAAAAAGTGGAAAACCCCTTTAAGTTACGCATCTTCATTCATTTTAAAATAAATTCTTACAAAATTTTCTCTGTCATCCCAGTTTCACTTTTCTTGCTCGGGAAGTGACTGTTGCTGCATTGACAACGATCACAAATAGTAGCAGCAAACTACAACTGTTAGCAATTACCGCAGTCGCACGAGCCACTATGCAGCACATTTATATGTAGCCCCAACCTCAGCCTTTATTTCCCACATTATACAGGTTCCTGCTGCTATAAACACATTTCACCTGTGAGTAATTCTTATGGTTGTGTTATTTGCAGTGTTTTATTGAACTCCGATCAATAAAATTTTGAAAATACACTTAATAGAAGATTTTGCATTGTTCATTTACATGCAAATAAACTTTGTTTTCAGGCACTATTATTAGTTTTACAACCGCACATTGGAGAGAAATGGACTCCATAACGTAACAGTTATTTTTTATTAGTCTTATTCCTTCTGATTTGACGAGGGCTGTGGCACAAAATGCTACTGCTGTAACTTCTAAAAACTATTTACTAGTTCTTCCCTATTTTCATTGGCTGAAACTTTTCTAAGGGCATCCGGCATCTCATGGTTATTATTGATTTGCTTTACATTTTCATAAGGAGTGAGATCATTATATTTCCTGCATTGTTGTTAGGATAGATTCACACGAGCGTGGGGAAACTCGGAATGTGAAAAACATGACATTTTTCACTTCCGAGGTGCCCCATGCGGGTCCAGTTTTCACGGAACAGCATAGACTTAAGCCTGTGGAGGGATCCGTGAAAACGGAAGATAATAGGACAGGTTTTATTTTTCAACGGACCCTTCACACGGCCCGTTGAATCAACGGATGTCTGAACGGCCCCATTGAAATACCTGCGTCCGTATGACGGCCGTTGTTTTAACGGCTATCACACGGACGTATTCAACGCTCATGTGAATAAGGCCTTACTTTTACAATTCGCAGCAGTTGTGTCTACTATATTCCAGATTGAGGGACACAAAACGAGAGTAATAACGCTACTTTCACATATTCTAAACTGTTCTAAAATATTCTCTTTATAAAATGTCCTCACTGCTTTCGGGTCCTAAATATGGGCCGTGACAATGAGCACCGACCAATGAGACAGCTCGTTGATCGGCGCTCGTTTGCTCCTTTCACAAGGAGCAATGATTTGTTATATATTGGGACGAGCGATCATTACTACGATCGTTCGTCCCTATACATTTCCATTATGTCGGCAGCGCATCTCCCTATTTACACATGGAGTTGTGCTGCCGACAACAATAATATTTCTTGTTGCATAAACGAGCAGATCAGACGATGAACGAGCGTTTGCTGATCGTTGCCCTGTTTTCACTTGAACGCTCGTTTGCCCAATTATTGGCCTGTGTAAAAGGGCCTTTAATTGGGGTGAGTTCAGTACAATCTGGTTATCAGAATCGTAAGATCCGCGGCCAGGTCAACGCGTGCACAGGCTCCTGGACAATCATGCATTTTTGGAAGGGAAATAAAGCATAATACCGCTATAAGACAACCTCATAGTGGCACAATAATAGAACCACAGTGCCAAATAGCGGTATTATATAGTGCTCACATAATGCTGCCATATCGTGCCCACAGTGAATACACAACAGTGTTGTAGTACCGTTTCGATGTAGTGCACAAATAAAAACATTCTAAGTTCTTATATACCAAAGCTAGCACCATTATGTATGTATAGGAAGCAGGATGGTGATGATGGTGGTGGCTCAGGGATATTGCCCAATTTGCTCATGCTATAATCTGTTCCTGGTCAGGACCGATCATTTGACATTTATAAAAATCTTACCTTCTCTATCAACATGGTCAGAAAGGAATCCTCATGTCCGACTGTAAACTCTGACCAGGGGTCAGAGTTTACAGCCAGTGGTCAGATGTGTCTCTGCAATGCTCAAGGTACAGTGTGCGTGTTTTGTAATGTAGAAGACCAGCCATAATGTAGTGTGTAGTAAACTGTACTCACCAGATCATTGCAAATGAGTCAACGGTGTCATCAAACAGCTTCACCTCACACCTCTGGCCTTTTCTTTTATCAGAAGTGGTAAAAGACTTCATTTCTCCCACCTAGTTGAAATCAAAAACACACCACAGGGATATTTTTAATGGGGGTTTACTACAATTGAATTGTTGCTGTGGGGATGGTGGAATAATGCCTCCCCTTCCCCCCGCTTATACAGACTATCCATGAATTAAAGACGTTTAGATTAGTAACCCTTATTATCACCTCATATTTCAGGCGTTTTTAGACATTGCAGGGGTTAACGGAGGTGATTTATACCCTAAGGCCTCATTTACACGAGCGTAATATACGCGCGTGCGACGCGCGTGCTTTTCACGTGTGTCGTACGCACCTATATTACTCTATGGGGGCATGCAGACAGTCCGTGAGTTTTGCTCAGCGTGAGTGCGCTGAAAAAAACTCACGACATGTTCTATAAATCTGCGTTTTTTGCGCATCACGCACCCATTGAAGTCAATGGGTGCGTGAAAACCACGAAGGTCGCACGGAAGCACTTCCGTGCGAACTGCGTGATTCGCGCAAGAGCTGTCAAACTGAATGTAAACAGAAAAGCACCACGTGCTTTTCTGTTTACAAACATCCGAACGGAGTGTCTTACAGATGACCGAACCCTAAGTTTACCGGGTTCGGCCGAACTTGTTTTGACCGAACCCGGCAGGAGACAGTCACTGTGCAGGGTGCTGAAAGAGTTAAACTGGTTCAGCGCCCTGGACAGTGACTTCCGATTCCAATATACGTGAACGTGTAAAAAAAAACAAAGTTCTGACTTACCGATAACTCCCGGCTTCTTCCTCCAGTCTGACCTCCCGGGATGACAATTCAGTCCAAGTGACAGCTGCAGCCAATCACAAGCCAAGCACAGGCTGCAGCGGTCACATGGACTGCCGCGTCATCAGGGGAGGTGGGGCCAGATGTCAAGAGAGGCGCGTCACCAAGGACGCGTCACCAAGGCAACGGCCGGGAAGTTCTCGGTAAGTACGAACCTCTTTTTTTTAAACAGGTTACTTGATACGGTGATCGGAATGCACTGTCGAGGGTGCTGAAAGAGTTACTGCCGATCAGTTAACTCTTTCAGCACCATGGACAGTGACTGACATCGGCTAGCCTCATCTCTATGATTGCGGCTGCGCGAAAATCACGCAGACGCGCATCATACACGGATGACACACGAAGCTGTCAAGTGCCTTTACGCAAAACGCACACGCTCGTGTAAATCAGGCCTAAACCATAATTTATAGGACCAAAATTCTTTACAGGGGTCTGAGCTCTGGTTTTCTCATACAGATTTCAAATCCACTACTTCCCTTCACACAGCCAATGAGTTACACTACATGATAAAATTCTGTCTGCCTGCAGCCACCACTAGGGGGAGCTTACTGTGCAGGGATTTATACAGCTCACATTAAGCGCTATAATAAATTTATATGCAGTGAGCTCTCCCTAGTGGCAGCCAAAAGAAACGTATAATTTAACTCTGCTTCCCATGAATGGCTCAGAGAAGGTTTTCCAGGTACTAGGCCTCTAGGTGGGACCCTGTAACAAAAGATAATTCTTAATATTAATGCATCAGATGTTGGATCCTCCATGAAGATCATAACATTCGTTAAATGTGATATGGGCAAAAGGATAAAATACAGAATTATGTATGCAGAGGACACTAGTGGAACTAACATAGCTATAAACCGGTAGCACATGAACCTACCCTCATATAGCCCTGCTGTTTGCTTAGCAGCAGTCTGAATATATTTGAGTGGCTGCTCAACAATGCTGGGTCCAGCCAGCAGGAGACACAGATCTCTACAAGATTTTTGGAGATCTTAGGCTTCGTTCACATCTGTGTCAGGACTCCGTTCATGGGTGCCGTCAGAGCTTTCCGCCATGGGAACCCCTGAACGGAATCAAAACTGAAAGAAACGGAAACCATAGGTTTCCATTTGCATAAACATTGATTTCAATGGTGATGGATCCGGTGCAAATGGTTTCTGTTTGTCATCGTTGTGCAAGGGTTACGTCATTTTGACGGAATCAATACCGTAGTTGACCGCGCTAATCATTCCATTAAAACGACGGAACCCTTACACAAGGCTGACAAACGGAAACCATTTGCAACGGATCCCACACTATTAAAATCGATGGTGATGCAAACGGAAACCTATGGTACCCGTTTGTTGACGTTTGGATTCCGTTCATGGGTTCCCCTGACGGAAAGGTCCGACGGAAGCCATGAACGGAACCCCGACCCAGATGTGAACGAAGAATATTCAGCCGAAGTTCTGTAAGGAGATGGCCGCCATTTCCCAAGGTCGTTATCAAGGACAACTTGATATGTAGTTACATACTTGTCACATAGGACTTTAGGTCTCACAACCACAATATGTGTTAAGCTGCGATTTTACTATAACTGGCGTGTGACCAAAAGTCGTCTTGGAGATCTAGTCTAATCCCTTTCTACACATCACTTTTTATTAACGTACCCATCGTACTGCTGCAAGGATGTTGATGATTTTTCCATTCAGGCTTTGTCCGTTTGCTACAATGTCTCCCAATGAATAGTAATCATTTGGATCTTTAGGAGGAATAGGCAATAAAGTCAGCAGGGAGTTGTCAGCGTCATGTTTGGAGCATATCTTAACCAAGGAATGGACTTCACTGACAAGCAACTTGTAGTAACTAAAAAAAAAGAAAGACAATTCAGACCATTTTTGACACCTATATATAAATATGTTCTATATTGTTTACACTTATATATACACATTTGCATCCAAATTTAGTCCTCCACTAACGCTGTGATTACGCAGCGTATCTGCCCCGAGTGAAGACAGCCTATGTCTTTGGGTATGTTCACACGAGGGCGTCCGTTACGGCTGAAATTACGGGGATGTTTCAGCCTGAAAACATCCCCGTAATTTCAGCCATAACGGCATGTGCAGGCGCTTTAACGCCGCGTCCATTACGGCCGTAATTAGCGCTGCTATTCATTGGAGTCAATGTATAATGGCTCCAATTACGGCCAAAGAAGTGACAGGTCACTTCTTTGACGCGGGCGTCTATTTACGCGCCGTCATTTGACAGCGGCGCGTAAATATACGCCTCGTGTGAACAGACAAACGTCAGCCCATTGCTTTCAATGGGCAGATGTTTGTCAGCGCTATTGAGGCGCTATTTTCGGGCGTAATTCGGGGCAAAAACGCCCGATTTACGTCCGTAAATAGGCCGTGTGAACATACCCTTTCCTTCCTCTTAAATCGACTTCCGGCTTTGGCTCAAAAAATGGAACCAAAAACTGTGTGTGATCCTGGCCTTAAAGTGTTGTTTATTGCATTACACCCGTCAAACATCACTTAGGTATAGGAAATAAAGCAATAAAGGGCAGCAGTAACATTCAAAGCTATCAAAGAAATGTTCCAGCAAGTATCACCGGTGTGAACATTTTCTGTTAGAGCAGAACACGAATTTGGTGTATACGGCTGGGTTTACATTGTGAGTTTTTCTTGCATTTTTTTCTGTTTTGGTTAATGAACTCCCATTGAGAGACAAGAGATTTTATCTACTAAAACTAAAGAAAACCCGTATTAAAATCTAAAAAAAAATAGCACAGTGTGAACCCAGACTTAGGCCGGTTGCACACATTTGCAGCGTTTTTAGTGGCTTTTTTCACTGTGTTTTTCGCCCGCTGCCATTGAGCGCTGCAGGCAAAAACCGCCATGAAAAACGCGATCTCTGCCTCACATCCCACGCGGCTTCCGAATCAAAAACAGCGCCAAAATACTCTGTGTGAACTAGCCCTTATACGTTATGGTGACAGATGCCACTGTTTTGTCACGGCCTATGTTTAACGTATACGTCTGGAGTTTTTCCCGGCGTATACGTCAAATTTAAGCCATAAAACGTGGTGTGCACAGAGCCTAAAAAGACTAAATGGAAAGTAAAAATTTCAATGCTTGAAAGCGGCTGGTATCAGTCAGAGATGGGAAGTAATGGTAGATACGATCTATCCCTCTCTAGTGTCTGCATTGAAGAGAGACACTTGTCATATGTTTTCAATCTCCACCATTTTATAAAAGGACGTTAAACCTTTACGGCCCCTGTGGGAGAAGGGAGAGGAAGTTTACACATTACCTTGGTGTTGAAGGATTAAATTTTTCTTCTCTCTCGACATCTTTTGTTTGCACAAGGGGATTTTCAATTATAACTAAAAGAAAAATGGGAATATTGTTTAGAATCGCTTGTATTCCTGAAATGATAAATATAGATAATCAAACTGTGCGGCGTACAAGTAAAACAGATGTCCTCATTACCATCTAAACAAAGTAAAATTGCGCTGCGCTGTACTAATCGGGGTTGCCGTGCACGCTTTGAACAGTTGTGACATAGCTGGATGATACATGTACTTGCAAACTCATTTTCTTGATGTATTTTACCCCAGGCAAGGTGGCAAGTGTTCCCGAAAAAAAAATAAAAAAAAATAGTGAAACATTAGTCATACTTAAAAAATAAACATTGTGTGAATCTTTACTGCCGTGAATCACGCATACATTGTATTTTGCATTTTTTTTTCTATTTATTTAGATTCCACGTGCATCGTTCATTTGGGGGAAACGCAGTTTATTTTGATAAAGTAGACACTTTATTTTCTTTACTTTGTGTCTCCGGTGTCGTTTTGGAAAATACGGCACAGAAATCGAACTCGAATGCAGCACTAAATCTTTTTTTGTATTTTCCAGTTCGCAACTCAATTCAATCTACGAGAGAGGCCTTCTATATCAAATTAATATTCTGATCTGTATAATTTCCACATAAAGCTGAGTGATGAGGGTGTGAATATTTTTTCATTGTTTAGGCCCCCTTAAGGGCTCGTCCACACGTAGCGGAATTGCTGCGTATTTTCCATCCAGAATTGCAGACGGAAAATACGCAGCGGAATACAGCAGCAGCAAATTGGGTGAGATTGAACAAATCTCATCCACACGCTGCGTAAAATTTCCGTGCAGAAATTGACATGCGGTGCGTATTTTTCGGGTCGCAGCATGTCAATTCCTGCTTTGGAAAGTGGACAGAATTGCTGCGTTTTTCAGAGGATATGTCACCATCTCCTAACATTGAGAAAAACGCAGCAAAATACGCACCATTTTCTGCAGTAAAAAACACAGGAAATGGTGTGGTTTTTCGGCAGCAGAATTGTTGCTAGTCTCTGCGGAATTGCTGCAGAAATTGTCTGCAGCAATTCCGTTACGTGTGGACAAACCCTTACACGGAATGACGTTTTAAACCACCAGGTGTTTAATAGGGAGGTGATGGTCACTTTCATCAGGAAGACCCCCGACTGCCGGTGGAGCGAAGACTTCTTATGAGCAGCTGCTATTGGTCCCTGGAAGAAAGGTGGCCCAGCTCCGGCTAGTCCCATCCTCTTTGCTAATGGGTGGCGAAAACCTGTGCGAAAAACTGAATTGGGAAATTGGCCCATGTTAGATGTTTTTTTTAAAGCCCAAGGGACATGAAAAGGACCTGGAGGGGAGAACAAATACCAGGCATTAGGGTATGTTCACACGGCAGCGTCCGTAACGGCCGAAATTACGGGGATGTTTTCAGGAGAAAACATCCCCGTAATTTCAGCCGTAACGGCATGTGCAGGCACTTGAACGCCGCGTCCATTACGGACGTAATTGGCGCTGCTTTTCATTGGAGTCAATGAATAACGGCTCCAATTACGCCCAAAGAAGTGACAGGTCACTTCTTTGACGCGGGCGACTATTTACGCACCGTCATTTGACGGCGGCGCGTAAATATACGCCTCGTGTGAACAGACAAACGTCAGCCCATTGCTTTCAATGGGCAGATGTTTGTCAACGCTAACGAGGCGCATTTTTTGGACGTAATTCAGGGCAAAAACGCCCGAATTACGTCCGTAATTAGTGTGTGTGAACATACCCTTACTGTCCTGGGTGGCAATACCCGGTAATGTTATGGAGTGCCCACATTGATCATTGGTATTGGCCCCCCTGTCTGTATATGTCACTGCATGCTCCTCTATGTAGGTGAATTATGGTAGAAGATGGTTTCGTTTGAGGTACCCTCACCATTTCCAAAGGGATTACTTACAAAAGAGACAGTTTCTGTGACAACTATGGGGCCCAGTTCTGGCTGGCCCCATCCTCTTTGCTACTAGGTGGTGAAAATCTCTATAGGACTCCTCTCTACAGGGTCATGGAAAGTACTTGGAGGGGGTAAACAAATATCAGGTTCTCCTGTCCTGGGTGGCAAAACTTGGCACCATAAAAGAAGGCTCCTTTTGATTTTTGCTATGGGGCTCACTCTCTTCTACGTACGTCAAAGCCATTTACTTAATTTAAGTAGGTTCTGGTTTGCCTGATTTTCATTGTTCAGGAGCGCTCATAGAAAGCAGCAGGACTCATCATATACATTTTGAATACTGGAGAAAGTGTAAACAGGGTTTTCCCATAATCATTATTTATCACCTATCCACAGGATAAGTGATAAAGATCTGATTGGCAGCGGTCCGACTGCTGAGTCCCCCACCGATCACGAAAAAGGGCTTACCTTGACATTCCTGGGAGCCCCATAGAAATGGAGCGGTGGCCGCTGTACACTACCGCTCCCAGGAACGGCAAGGTAAGCCCTTTAATTCAGAAATGAATTGGGGATCAGATGGCTTCCTGGCTTTATGGATATAAAACTTGAATTATTGTGCAATGAAAAGTTCTGAAACTTTCTAATATACTTTGCATTTCAATTCTGCACAATTCTCAATATCTCTGCTTGCTGTCATATGTTTATATCCATAGGCTGAAAATCCATCCTGATTATGTCCAACTGACACAACTCATTACAAGAAATGCGTCTGATACACTGTAACGAGCCTGCATGTTGAAGTATGTCTGATACATTTCCATCATAGAAATGATCATGGAACAGATTTCCATCAAGTGTCATCATAGAGACTCAGATTATCAGTAAAAGCTCTCGTAATTGGTCATATAAATATTATTGGTGAATCTATTACCAATTCTAATGGGGTTTTATTAAATTACTGTCATTTACCACAGCACTATAAGTGCAGATACCTTGTAATTTATTAGCTGTAAACATTTGATTACCAGCTGGAAAAAAATCTTTTTTTATATTAAAACTGGAGAAACCCTTTTAAAGGGGTTAGCTGCAGCTTGTGTAGTGACTTGTGCATTGTCCAAACAACACAGAGGGGTGAAAATAATGGTCCTGTAACCACAGCTTTTCTTTGTATTGTCTGATTTGGTAGAAAGAAATACGCAGCTGAATTTGCCACAAGTCTGTGGTAATTCTGCAGCAAAACCTGCATGTGTTGCATGCGGAATGTGCTGTAGATTTCATCCCAAACATTAAAGGGGTGAAATCCGTGCGGAAATTCCATGGCATAACTGACATGCTGTGGATTTGCTACCAATCTGGTACGTCTTAACTCGGCCTTCATGTTATCAAAAAGGGATTGCATGTGGTTAGAAAGTATGGCTGCCTTCTTCCTCAAACAGCACCACTCTTGTCCATAGGCTGAGTTTGGTATTGCAGCTCCGCCCCATTCAAATAAATACCAGACACAGCCCATGGAGTGGCGCTGTTTTTGGAAGAAGGCAGCCATTCTTTTCTAATCTTAATCAAGCCCTTCCATTACTCCCGCCAGCATTTCTTCAAGGAAGCCGTTTGTTCTTGTTTAATGTATTGAGTGATTTATGTTTGCATTATTTTTTACTTTTCCGCTAATACATTTTTCATTTGCTTCACAGACCCCGTGTCAATTTGTGGCTAAAACTGTAAATCCAAACATGAACATAATTTTGTGTTTTGGTCCAGATTTCCGTGCCAATAAATTTCTTAATATATCTTTATAGGGATCAGAGTTCTGATTTTCTGATACAGAGCTCCAAATCCTCTGCAAAGCCATAGTTAAATGATAATATTCCTGAATCCACCACTAGGGGGAGCTTAGTGGAGATTGATTTATTTTTCAAGAATTTAAAGGCTATGTACACCTTTTAAAAAGGCAACATTTTTTATTATAAAAATGTTAATCAGTGTGATTAGTGCAACTTTCTAAAAAGTTTTTATTAAAAATCCTTTTTACTTTTTTTAGATACAGCTGCTCTGTATTCTCTATACAGACCAGCTGTATCTTTTTCTATCTCTTGTTCCTGTCAGGTCAGCGGGACTGACGGGTTCAGTGACAGCGGGTAATGCTTGTCTCTGACACGCAGGATCCACCTGTAATCTATAATATCTAAGTTCATAACTTAGATGTGAGTTTACAGGTGGATCCTGTGTCTCAGAGACACGCAGGACCCGCTGACACTGAACCCGTCAGTCCCGTGGACCTGACGGATTCAGGTCATAGCGAACGATACAACTGCTCTGTATAGAGAATACAAAGCAGCTGTATCTAAGAACTATTTAGAAAGTTGCACTAATCACACTGACTAAACTTTTTATTAAAAAAATTTCCATTCTAAGGTGCTTTATACATCCATATACATTGTAGTGTTTGTTTTTATTTTAGTTTTGTACTGATTTTAAGGGTTTGTCCGTGATTAGAAAAACATGGCCGCTTTCTTCCAAAAACAGTGCCACACCTACCCAGAATTGTGTGTGATACCAGACACAACCTGACATACTGACATATCTGACAAACTACAATACCGGACACAACCCATTTACAGGTGTGGCGCTGTTTCTGTTCGAGAACAGCCATCTTTTTCTAATCTTGGACAACCCCTTTAAGGGCAGATTCACACGAACGTTGCGTTTTTGCGCGCGCAAACAACGCAGCGTTTTGCGAGCGCAAAAACCATTTGACAGCTGCGTGTGTCATGCGTGTCTGATGCGCGGCTGCGTGATTTTCGCGCAGCCGGCATCATAGAGATGAGGCTTGTCAACGCCCGTCACTGTCCAAGGTGCTGAAAGAGCTAAATCTTTCAGCACCCTCGACAGTGAATGCCGAACACAACAGCGAAAAACCTGTAAAAAAAAAAGATAAAGTTCCTACTTACCGAGAACTTCCCGGCCGTTGCCTTGGTGACGCGTCCTTGGTGACGCGTCCTTGGTGACGCGCCTCTCTTGACATCGGGCCCCACCTCCCTGGATGACGCAGCAGTCCAAGTGACCGCTGCAGCCTGTGATTGGCTGCAGCCTGTGCTTGGCCTGTGATTGGCTGGAGCTGTCACTTGAACTGAAGTGTCATCCCGGGAGGTCGGACTGCAGGAAGGAGACAGGAGTAATCGGTAAGTTAGAACTTCGGTTTTTTTTACAGGTTAATGTATTTTGGGATCGCAAGTCACTGTCCATGGTGCTGAAACAGTTTAACTCTTTCAGCACCATGGACAGTGACTATCTCCTGACGTCGCGTACCGATAATTTTTTTGCCGGGATCGGCCAAAACGAGTTTGGCCGAACCCGGTGAAGTTCGGTACGCTTGTCCGGCTTCGCTCATCGCAAAGACACTCCGTTTGGATGTTCGGAAACAGAAAAGCACGTGGTGCTTTTCGGTTTTCATTCATCCTTTTCACTGCTGTTGCGCGAATCACGCTCGTCCCACGGAAGTGCTTCCGTGTGGTGCGCGTGATTTTCACGCACCCATTGACTTCAATGGGTGCGTGATGCGCGAAATACGCAGAGTTATTGAACCTGTCGCGCTTTTTGCGCAGCAGACAAACGCTGCGCAAAAAGCACGGACTGTCTGTACTGCCCCATAGACTTGTATTGGTCCATGCGTGCCGCGTGAAAACCACGCGGCCCGCACGGACCGAATACACGCTCGTGTGAATCCCCCCTAAGTCTTGAGAAATCAGTTTACAGTTTAGACACGGTTTCAGCCCATTTGCTTTCCATGAATAACAGAATAACATGGTAGCTGCCATATTTTAACCTACCGCAGTCACCGACCCGGAAACTTTCAGACAGCGATTTAATATAGTCTTCTCTACCCCAACACGAGGCGTTTATGAAAGCGGATGGTGAATCTCTTACTGTAAAGCTGAAGGTGTACCTCTCTGATCCAATATCTAGATGGAATAAGAGGGAGTAATTCCTGCATACGGTGACATTTCAATTAACTTTTGCCATATCTCAAAAATTATACTTAATTGATTCTGTCAATTGGAGTCAGTACAGTTGCGTTACGTTTTCCTGGAAAACTCCCAAAAGTTATGAGAGGCAGATAGCTTACTATATGAGTGGAGAAGAAGAAAACTAGAACAGTACAATTATTGAACACCTAGAAAAGAATCACTGTGTCGAGTTGCACTGCGCCAACACTATGCTAGGCATCACACAGTGCATACGTTTTACTCGGAGTGTTCCTTTAAATAAAAAAATAAATGGAAACCTGTGAGTATGAAGGACAAACACAGACACATCAGACTGATTATTACTGTTATTATATCTTAGAATATACTTAAGAATTCATTCACTGAGTTCATGAACTAATAATTCACTTGGTGCCCTCAATAGCCATATGACCTAACCTTAAAGTGAATCCCCACCTTTCAACACCATGACATTTTTAGGTCCAGCATTCTGTGCTGATTGATTTCTTAATATATCTTTATAGTGGTTGGTGCTTCGTTTTTACACAGTTCCAAATCTTCTGCATAGACATACAGTTATAGGGGTTATGTGGGTACCGAAAATTATTAGTACACTCGCTAATATACATTACGCTCCCCCGTCGCTCTGATTCAGAGATTTTCATAGATTTTTATAGCGCTATAGGGGGGACGCAAGTCTATCTGCACAGCCTTTTTGTTGACTATACGATTCTTGGTCATGTGACCGGCCCCACTGTACTCCATGTACTCGCTGTACTACTGCTCCTGCTTATACATGGGGTACAGCGGGGCCAGAAGTGTCGTCTCACATGACGAAGAGTCATATCGTCATCAAAAAAGATGGTGCAACTAGACACCCGGTCCCCCGGCAGCACTATGTGAAAAAGTCAGAATCAGCGCAACCGGGGAATGGAATGTATATTAGCGAGTGTACTCACATACTGCAGGGACTACACTGATGATAATTTTTGGTCCCCACATAACCCCTTTAAATTATAAAATTCTCGCTTTCTGCGTCCACCATTAGGGGGAACTAACTGCATACAGTTTTATTATTGAGTTCAATGAGAGCTATATATAGTATGCTCTTAAGCTCCCCCTAGTGGTGGCTGCAGGCATCAAGAATTTTGGATCCATTTAAATTTTTTAAAAAAAAATGGTTTTCAGGGATGTCCACATAAGTAATTTTTTGTTAGAAAAAAAGTGTCAACGGCGCTAGGAAATTGCTATGGCATCCTGTCTACTGTTGACGTCCCTCATGTTACGTGCAGATGTCACCCTTTCTACATTTAGGCTGGGTGCACACGATCTATTTTCAGACGTATTGGAGGCGTTTTACGCCTCGAATTACGTCTGAAAAAACGCCTCCAATACGTCGGCAAACATCTGCCCATTACTTTCAATGGGTCTTACGATGTTCTGTGCCGACAACCTGTAATTTTACGCGTCGCTGTCAAAAGATGGCTCGTAAAATTACAGCCTCGTCAAAAGAAGTGCAGGACACTTCTTGGGACGTTTTTGGAGCCGTTTTCTCATAGACTCCAATGAAAACAGCTCCAAAAACGGCCGTAAAAAACGCTGCGAAAACGCCTCCAAAACGCAGCGAAAAACGCGAGTTGCCCAAAAAACGTCTGAAAATCAGGGGCTGTTTTCCCTTGAAAACAGCTCCGTATTTTGAGACGTTTTTGACTCTACGTGTGAACATACCCTAAGGCCTTGTTCACACAGTTCAGTTTGGTGCAGTTTTTTAATGCAGTTCTTGAAGCCACAACCAGGATTGGATCGTGAAGGTAGGAATAGTATATAGAAAAGATTCTATATCACCTCCTTTTTTTTCCGCATACATTCCTGGTTGTGGCTTTAAAAACTGCACTATAAAAACTGAACTGTGTGTGAATAAGGCCTAAAAAGGATGAAATCCAAAGTAAACATCCAGAACAGAAAGAGCAGGCTGCAATTTTGAAAAAAATCTGCAGCATTTCCATCCCGTGAGAATCCAGCCTTTATATCTTAATGAATTAATTTTTTACAGAATTTGCCGACATGAATTCTGTTCCGTAGGTTAAACAGAAGGGGGAAACAGAACTGATTTCCTCCAATGTATTAAGTAATTTGTTCACATGAATTAACATTAATCATTTACAAAGCCCCTAAAATAAAAATAAATCATAAAGGGAAAAAAAAAAAATTCTGACTTTCACGCAACTCTCCGAGCTCTCAAGAAATAATAAAGCAGGCTTAACTTTTTCGGTCTGGAAATCCTTTGACATCTGTTTTCCCAATTACGATGCCTATTATGCTCTGAAAAATAAAAATGCTATGCTGTACACAAATAAAACACAGATGTAGTTTGCAAATTACATTTCATGCTATTATACCCCACCACCCGCTAAAGCAAATGTTACCATTTTTAAATTAAAAAAAATTTTTTGAATACCAATTACACAACGATGTTTGTTCCCCACCACCCAGTAAATCTGTACAATGAGCTATTAGATTTTATAGAAACTATGTCAGCGCAAGAGCTGACATGTGCGGAACATAATACCCCCCTGACAATGTTTCTCCTCATTCCACTTAATCATTAAATTGGACAAACGAACGAACCTTCATTGGCCGTAGTTTCCTTAAGTGTTTGAATTTCCTGTAATCCCTCGTAATTTGGACTCTCACATGTAAGATTTTTGTATGACATTCTAAATTATTATACATTGCAAAATTCCTCACGCCCCTTCCTCCCCCGCTAGGAGTGCAAGTGTATTTAAATGTGATTATCTTATTATGTTTCACTTATAAAGAGCCGGCATGCTGAAAGCATTAGGGGTTCCGCTCCTCACACTGTAAACATTAACCGGCACATTGATTATATATGTCACAGGCTAATTGAAAGTATGGCAACGCTGTCCTGAACTGTATGACAACATATTGGATTTTGTAAAATATGTGCGAAGGTATATTAACAAACCTGGCGTGCGGCTGTGTTACTGCAATAGACCCGTTACTGTACTGTTTGTATGAATAATCTCCAGAGGGAAGGACACATACACATCGAAGGGGAAATACAGCAAAAAGCGATCTTCAGATACCACAATGTAAGCAAATCATCAATGATTTCTATGGCACTTTTCATAAAATGTTATGTGGAAGATTTCGTAAAAAACACGCAGCGTATCCGACCTGGAACTCGCAGTACAGTCCGTCCGAAAACCACACCACATCATGTTGCTTTTTCTTGGACAGAAATTTTCGCTGCGGAAAGCAGCGCTAAAAAACACTGATACTTACGTAGGCCGTTGTTATGGCGCTGCATTCCTCCTGTGCAATCCGGTCCAGCCTCCCTGGATGATGCTGCAGCCCATGTGACCGCTGCAGCCTGTGATTGGCTGCAGCAGCGGTCACATGGGATGTAACGTCATGCCAGGAGGCCGGACTGGACGAAGAAACACAGACTTCTGGGTATGTTTTGTTATCTTTTTCTGTAGTTGCAATTTTTGCGGCATAAACGCTGCGATTACACCGCAATAGGGAAAACCCGCAACAGAAAATCAATGAAAACGCAGCATAAATTGACATGCTGCGGAATTTAATAAACGCAGCGTAAGCATTATTTTTCCGCCGCATGGGCATGTGATTTTCTAAATCTTATTGACTTTGCTGCTACTGTAAATGCTGCGGAATTTCCGCACAGAATTCTGTTGCGGAAATTCCGCAGCGTTTACGCTACGTGGGAACCCGGCCTTAATGGGGTTGACCTAAGATCCACAGGATAGGTGATAAATGTCTGATTGTTTGGGGCCCCACGATAGGTGATAAATGTCGATCTTGGGACAACCCCTTTAAGGTTTTGGTGCATTTGCTATGTACATACTTTCATTAAGTGTCCACAGGATATGTCATAAATGTCAGATAGATGCGGGTCCCACCTCTGCAACGGATACGGCTTTGGTTTCAGCTATAAATGGAACCCACAACACAAGTGTGAACAGTGCTGAAACCCTCAAAACGAGCTTTACCCAAAAATCAAGTGACTAGACCTGTTCCGATTAAATTGACATCGGCCCTGTCATTTAGTGAAGAGCAACAGGATCACCTTGCATAGTAGGATTTTATTAAGTGCACAATGTAACAACTTGGAGGGGGTTGCCCCCTTTAGGAAACACCTTTCCATATACCAAGTTAATAGAGGTAGGGTCTCCTGATCAGGACATCCCCTTTTAATAACCAGAGCAGAAAGCCGCAGCAAAGTGCACCTCTTTCTCTCTCTGGAGGACCGGTCTATGCATTACAATGACCCGCCACTAATTTTAATAGGGACGCTGTGTAATGCTTCACTTTTACCCGTGCTCCAGGGAAATTGATCACTCACTGAGTGATCCTCCAGCAATAAGAAACTCCCCATAGGGGCCAACAGCAGCACATCTGCTCTGATCAGTTAGTTGCCAGGGGACCTGATCAATAAAAAGGGTCAGTTTTAGGCCTCATGCACACGACCGTAATGGTTTTTCTGTCCGCAAATACGGATCCGACGGCTATGGATACACATCCGTAGCCATCCGCAATTGTGGAAGCGCCTATAGACCTCTATGGGAAGTCTGTGCCGCAATTGCGGACAAGAATAGGCCATGTTCTAGATTTTGCAGATTATTTCTACCGCACGGAGACACACATCTGTAAATATACGGAAAGGTGTCCGTGGCCAATAGAAATGAATGGGTCCGCAATTTCACGCATCTGTAATTACGGATGAAAATGATGGTTGTGTGCATGGGGCCTTAGGAAACCTGTAGCTTTCTAGCCAGTGTGTAAAAGTATGGATTTGCTATTCAGGATCCTAGGAAAGCCACGTAATGGACCCTGTGGGCTCTATAGTGATGGTTTCAATGGTGGTCACCCAGCTTTTCCCGAAACAGGCTGAACTTTTTGACAGGACACACCAATGACTTCCACTAGGATTTTTTTTTTTTTTTTGTAATTGAGGGTGAAGGTCTCTAAATGTAAACAGGTCTTGGAAAATGTCTGCAAATGCAATAAAAACATGAGTAAATTGTGTTCGATTAACCCCTTCCCGACATTTGACGTACATGTACGTCATGGAAAGTACTGACTTCCCGCATCTTGCCGTACATGTACGTCAAACGTTTGGCACCGGCTCAGAAGCTGAGCCGGTCCCATCATCACCGGATCTCAGCTGTATCTTACAGCTGACATCCGACTGTAACGGCGGGGACCGAAATTAGCTTCGATCCCCGCCATTAACCCCTTAAGTGCAGCGCTCAAACGCGATCGCTGCACTTAAGGTGTTTGCAGCTCATCGGAACCCCAGTAATGAAATTGCCGGGGTTCCGGTGGCTGCAATGGCAACCGGAGGCCTAATACTGGCCTCCCGGTCTGCCTAGCACCGAAGCCGGTCAAGATCCGCCCGGCGGCGGAGCCTGATCGGCTTCCGTAGCTGCCGGCAAGATGGCGCCGGGTCAGGAGCTGATCCGGCGTCATCAGCGGTGGAAGTCAGCTGTACTGT
This sequence comes from Rhinoderma darwinii, assembly GCF_050947455.1. Taxonomy (NCBI): domain Eukaryota; kingdom Metazoa; phylum Chordata; class Amphibia; order Anura; family Rhinodermatidae; genus Rhinoderma; species Rhinoderma darwinii. The sequence goes on along the minus strand of NC_134692.1, from coordinate 136,756,805 downwards.
ACAGCTGACATCCACCTGTAACGGCAGGAACCGGAGCTAGCTCCGATCCCTGCCATTAACCCCTTCGATGCAGCAATCGAAAGCGATTGCTGCATCGTAGCGGTTACAAGCAGATCGCCAGCCCTGACAGGCAATCGGGACTGGCGACTGCTGTTATGGCAACAGGAGACACAATGGTCTCCTGCTCTGCCATTACGGAAGCCGATTTAGGCCCCGCCGGGAGGCGAAGCCTAAACGGCTTGCTGTCAGTGAATGACTGACAGATCTAATACATTGCACTACATAGGTAGTGCAATGTATTAGAAAAAAAAAAATCTGACCGTTGGACCTTCAAGTCCCCTAGTGGGACTTGAGAAAAAGTGTAAAAAAAGTATAAAAAAGTGTAAAAAAAAGCGCAAAAAATAAAAGTTTGAAAACAATAAAAGTTTCAAGTAATCAAATAACACACAATCCCCCTTTTACTCTTATCAAGTCCTTTATTATTGAAAAATAATAATAAACCATATGTATTTGGTATCGCCACGACCGTAACGACCGGAGGTATCAAAATATTATATTATTTATTGCACGCGGTGAACAGCGTAAAAAAAACCCGTAAAAAACGTTACCAGAGTTTCTGTTTTTTAGTCACTTTGCCCTACAAATATTACAATAAAAAGTGATCAAAAAGTCGCACGTATCCAAAAATGGTACCTATAAAAACTATAGCTCGTCCCGCAAAAAACAAGCCCTCATACAACTCCGTCGACAAAAAAATTAAAACGTTATGGTTCTCACAACTTGGCGACAGAAAAAATACATTCTTTTTACAAAAGTAATTTTATTGTGCAAAAAGTTGTAAAACATAAAAAAGTTCTATAAATGAGGTATCGCCGGAATCGTACTGACCCGCAGAATAAAGGTAACATGTAGTTTATAATGCGTGGTGAACTCTGTATAAAAAAAAACCAAAAAAAGCTGTGCCAGAATTGCGTTTTTTGGTTTACCTGGCATCCCAAAAAATAGGATAAAAGGTGATCAAAAAGTCACATGTACCCCAAAATGGTACCAATAATAACTACAGCTCGTCCCGCAACAAACCAGCCCTCATACCGCTACGTCTATGAAAAATAAAATTAGTTATGGCTCCAATAAGTCAGGAAATAAAAAAATATGCAGTTGTGCCCGAGGAGAACATTTCTTCTGTTTCAAGAGGCGATTTATCAAGGACCTAAAATTAGGGAACCAGGAAGGGAGGGCCCAATCATATCCGATGGAAGCGACGGTGCCCGTATTATACCAGGATAATACTTTCCCAGCAAAATTCCCCAAACTACAAAGGCGCGGAGTGTGGACCAAAAGGGGGATAAGAAATGACACCATTTATCAGTGCGACACCGGCCTGTGCAGAAAGGATTGCTTCACAGCGTAACACACATCTATGGATTATTTTTATTTTTTTATACCACCTGACTATGCCCCTTATATACTCCGCCCCGCTTACATGTACCCCCACATTATAAAACACCAGCAATACTCAAACAAATATAGTACCAAGCAAAATCCGCTCTCCAAAAGCCAAATGGTGCTCCCTCGGCCCTGAACCCTACAGCGTGCCCAAACAGCAGTTTCCTTCAACATATATGGCACCGTCATACCCGTGAGAACCCTTTTAACAATTTTTGTGGTGTGTGTCTCCAGCGTCATAAGCTGGGCATGACATATTTGCCACTGAATGGCATATCTAGGGAAAAATATAAATTTTTAATTTGCACCATCCGCAGCGCATTCATTTATGGAAAAGACCTGTGGGGTGAAAATGCTCACTACACCCCTTAATAAATGCCTTGAGGGGTGCAGTTCCATAATGGGGTCACTTATCAGGGGTTTCTTTTTATTATTTCACATCTGAGCCTCTGCAGTTGTGAACCAATACTTTGTAAATCGCCAAATTAGGCCTCCACTCCGCATGGTACTCTTCACTTCTGAGCCCTGTCATATGTCCAGACAAAAGATTAGGGCCACATGTAGGGTGTTTCTAAAACCGGGAAACACCGCATAATAATTAGAGAGCTGTCTTGTTATGGTGGCACAAGCCGGGCACCACATATTGGCATATCTATGGAAAAAAATCCCATTTTCACTCTGCAACATTGAGCGCACACTAATTTCTACAAAACACCTGCAGGGTTAAAATGCTTACTACACCCCTTGGTAAATGCATTGAGGGGTGTAGTTTACAAAATGGGGTCACTTCTGGGGGGTTTCCACTGTTTTGGGCCCACAGGTGCCCAGAAACCAATCCAGCAACATCTGCACTCCAAATGGCGGTCCTTCCCTTCTGAGCCCTGCCGTTTGCCCAAACAGCAGTTTATGACCACATATGGGGTATTGCCGTACTCGGGAGAAATAGCTTTACAAATGTTGGGTTCTTTTTTTCCTTTATTTGTTGAGAAAATGAAAAAATTTGCGCTAAAGCTACGTCTTATTGAAGAAAAAGGACTGTTTTTATTTTCACTGCCTAATTCTAATAAATTCTATGAAACATCTGTGGGGTCAAAATGCTCACTACACCCCTAGATGCATTCTTCAAGAGGTGTAGTTTCCTAAATGGAGTCCCTTTTTGGGCGTTTTCATTGTTTTGTCCCCTCAGGGGCTTTGCAAATGTGACATGGCCTCCGCAAATCATTCCTGCTAAATGTGATCTCAAAAAGTCAAATAGTGCTCTTTCCCTTCTAAGCCCTGCCGTGTGTCCAAACAGCCGTTTATTACCACATGTGGGGTATTGTTTTACTCGGGAGAAATTGCTTTACAAATTTTGTGGTGCTTTTTCTCCTTTAGTCCTTCTGGAAATGAGAAAAAATTAGCTAAACCTACATTTTCTTTGAAAAAATGTAGATTATTATTTTCAGGGCCTACTTCCAATAATTTCTGCAAAAAAACTGTGGTGTCAAATCGCTCACCATACCCCTAGATAATTTCCTCAATGGGTGTTGTTTCCAAAATGGGGTCACTTGTGGGGGGTTTCCACTGTTTTGTCCCCTCAGGGGCTTTGTAAATGTGACCTGGCCTCCGCAAACCATTCCTGCTAAATTTGAGTTCCAAAAGCCAAATGGCGCTCTTTCCCTTCTCAGCCTCGCCGTGTGTCCAAACAGCCGTTTATTACCACATGTGGGGTACTGTTTTACTCGGGAGAAATTTCTTTACAAATTTTATGGTGATTTTTCTCCTTTAGTCCTTGTGGAAATGAAAAAAAATTAGCTAAACCTACATTTTATTTGAAAAATTGTAGATTTTCATTTTCACAGCCTACTTGCAAAAATTTCTGCAAAAAACCTGTGGGGTCAAAATGCTCACTATACCCCTAGATAATTTCCTCAAGGGGTATAGTTTCCAAAATGGGGTCACTTGTTTGGGGTTTTCACTGTTTTGTCCCCTCAGGGGCTTTGTAAATGTGACATGGCCTCCGCAAACCATTCCTGCTAAATGTGAACTCCAAAAGCCAAATGGCGCTCTTTCCCTTCTCAGCCACGCCGTGTCTCCAAACAACCGTTTATTACCACATGTGAGGTATTGTTTTACTCGGGAGAAATTGCTTTACAAATTTTGCGGTGCTTTTTCTCCTTTAGTCCTTGTGGAAATGAGAAAAAAAATCGCTAAACCTACATTTTCTTTGAAGAAATGTTGATTTTAATTTTCACGGCCTACTTCCAATAATTTCTGTAAAAAACCTGTGCGGTGAAAATGCTCACTACACCCCTAGATAATTTCCTTGAGGTGTCTAGTTTCCCAGATGGGGTCACTTTTGGGGGATTTTGACTGTTTTGGCACCGCAAGAGCCCTTCAAACCTGACATGGTGCCTAAAATATATTCTAACAAAAATAAGGCCCCAAAATCCACTAGGTGCTCCTTTGCTTCTGAGGCCGGTGTTTCAGTCCAGTAGCACGCTACGGCCACATGTGGGATATTTCCTAAAACTGCAAAAACTGGGCAACAAATATTGAGTTGCATTTCTCTGGTAAAACCTTCTGTGTTATAAAAAAAATTGTATTAAAAATGTATTTCTGCAGAAAAATATGAAATTTGTAAATTTCACCTCTACTTTGCTTTAATTCCTGTGAAATGTTTAAAGGGTTAAGACATTTTCTAAATGCTGTTTTGAATACTTTGAGGGGTGAAGTTTTTAAAATGGGGTGACTTTTTTGGGGTTTCTAATATATAAGGCCCTCAAAGCCACTTCACAACTGAACTGGCCCCTGTAAAAATAGCCTTTTGAAATTTTCTTGAAAATGTGAGAAATTGCTGCTAAAGTTCTAAGCCTTGTGAGGTCATAGAAAAATAAAAGGATGTTCAAAAAACGATGCCAATCTAAAGTAGACATATGGGGGATGTTAATTAGCAACAATTTTGTGTATTATAACTGCCTGTCTTACAAGCAGATACATTTAAATTGAGAAAAATGCTAATTTTTGCAATTTTTCGCTAAATTTTGGTGTTTTTCACAATTAAATACTGAACATATCGAGCAAATTTTGCCAGTAACATAAAGTCCAATGTGTCACGAGAAAACAATCTCAGAATCGCTTGGATAGGTGAAAGCATTCCGGAGTTATTACCACATAAAGTGACACATGTCAGATTTGAAAAATGAGGCTCTGTCAGGAAGGTCAAAAGTGGCTAAAGAGGGAAGGGGTTAAGAGCACTGGCCTTGTTTATGACAAGCAATTTTTGTTTTTGAACCCACGGACACAGCGGGACAAAGCCTATTTCCCCTCCTGTGCACTTACCAGCCTTTGAATAAAAATAAAATGAGCCAAAGGGGAATTTAATGGGGCTGTAACACACAACTGTTGAGGCAAATTGCTAGGGACAGCTAGAACGGCTCAAATTTTGCCGTCAAGAGAGGAAAATACCAGACGTCCCTCGCTGCATTATGATTTTTACTTTGCTGGGTCTCAGCAATTATCTATTCAGCGGGCGATCAGGCAGATACAAAAGGGTCTCTCATACGCTCCAACAAAGACTTGGCTGGCGCATAAGTGCAGGGCCGGGCACCATGACACATCCCTGGACAGCACCAGCAGCATCAGTTTACATCTCCTGCAGTGTAAATAAAGGACGGAGACAATTAGAGTATTGTGGTAACAGAAACGTGGGTATCGCGGTGGGGAAATACGGTGACAATGAGGTCGTTTGTAGTGGGGGTTGAGGCGGATGGGACATTGGCGGAGCAGAGCAAGATAACAAAGTCACTGATACTTACTGGGCGAGAGAGATTAGGGTGTAGGTCGGAAATGTTGACAAAATCTTGACGGAAGGTGCAAGACGCCATCCTCTAATCTACAAGGTCAAGAGAGTAAGAAAATACTTATTAGACCTGGTGTCCAACATTCGGTGTTGATCAGTTTTTTACTATGTGTTTTCCTGATACAGAGCTCCAAATACCCTGCTTAACGTCACACAAACAGACAGTGACCTCTCCTGACGTGTCTGTTTTAGTAAATACTTGTATTCCCTGTGAAATTAAAATTCTGGAACGTATTTTTTTCCGAACTCTGCGTTGTGCCGTTCCTCTGTTATTCCTCCTAGAAATGTATTAATAAATTGATAACTGGGTATTACCATTCCTCTTGTCAAAGGGGTGTGTCCCGACGCAGTCTCACTCTGCCAGCACTGATTGGACAGTGTGAGTCTGTGTAGGGACACACCCCCAACTGGTAGCACCCAGATGTAAATTTATTCATACATTTATAAGAGGAATAACAGAAGAACGGCATACTGTAGCTTTAAGAAAAGACGCTGCAGAATTGTTATTTAAAGGGGAATATTATTATTTACTAAAATAGATATGTCAGGAGAGGTGACAGGTCCTTTTGAAATCTTAAAATTCTTGCTGCCTGCAGTCACCACTAGGGGGAGCTTACTTAGTTCAATAGGAGTTGTATAATTCTGTATGCAGTGAGCTCCTCCTAGTGGTGTTAGGTGATGTTACCTCAAACTGATGATTTTGAAGTTGTGGGGAGCAAAAAGGGCACCGGCCCCATGGCTACCAACTTATAATATGGGCTCTAATGCCTAGGTTCTCAACCTGTGGACATATAGGGTGTAAGGGGTACTTGCACTGTCCTCATTCTGTTCTTTAATGGGTGCAGCTGAATGTATGATCATGGCCTTGGGGGTAATTTCATGTTATGTATTTGAGTAGGGGGTACTTAGAAACATTGAGAACACTGATCTACTGCACTTCCATGTAAACCCCAATATTCACATGGGGGGCACATGGAAGTTTTTTTCTCACTGATTCCGAGCATCGCTTCTAGGTCAGAAAATGGTGACTCATGGAGACACTACACAGACGAAGGGACGGGCTCCCATCACCTATTATTCTGCCTGGAGAGATAGAAAGAGAGAGAGAGAGAGAGAGAGAGAGACCCACCAGCAGAATAGTGAGCTCAGCTCTGGAGTATAATACGGGATGTAACTCAGGATCAGTACAGGATAAGTAATGTAATGTATGTACACAGTGACTCCACCAGCAGAATAGTGAGTGCAGCTCTGGAGTATAATACGGGATGTAACTCAGGATCAGTACAGGATAAGTAATGTAATGTATGTACACAGTGACTCCACCAGCAGAATAGTGAGTGCAGCTCTGGAGTATAATACAGGATGTAACTCAGGATCAGTACAGGATAAGTAATGTAATGTATGTACACAGTGACTCCACCAGCAGAATAGTGAGTGCAGCTCTGGAGTATAATACAGGATATAACTCAGGATCAGTACAGGATAAGTAATGTAATGTATGTACACAGTGACTCCACCAGCAGAATAGTGAGTGCAGCTCTGGAGTATAACACAGCATGTAACTCAGGATCAGTACAGGATAAGTAATATAATGTATGTACACAGTGACTCCACCAGCAGAATAGTGAGTACAGCTCTGGAGTATAATACAGGATGTAACTCAGGATCAGTACAGGATAAGTAATGTAATGTATGTAGACAGTGACTCCACCAGCAGAATAGTGAGTACAGCTCTGGACTATAATACAGGATGTAACTCAGGATCAGTACAGGATAAGTAATGTAATGTATGTACACAGTGACTCCACCAGCAGAATAGTAAGTGCAGCTCTGGAGTATAATACAGGATGTAACTCAGGATCAGTACAGGATAAGTAATGTAATATATGTACACAGTGACTCCGCCAGCAGAATAGTGAGTGCAGCTCTGGAGTATAATACAGGATGTAACTCAGGATCAGTACAGGACAAGTAATGTAATGTATGTACACAGTGACTCCACCAGCAGAATAGTGAGTGCAGCTCTGGGGTATAATACAGGATGTAACTCAGGATCAGTACAGGATAAGTAATGTAATGTATGTACACAGTGACTCCACCAGCAGAATAGTGAGTGCAGCTCTGGAGTATAATACAAGATGTAACTCAGGATCAGTACAGGATAAGTAATGTATGTACACAGTGACTCCACCAGCAGAATAGTGAGTGCAGCTCTGGAGTATAATACAGGATGTAACTCAGGATCAGTACAGGATAAGTAATGTATGTACACAGTGACTCCACCAGCAGAATAGTGAGTGCAGCTCTGGAGTATAATACGGGATGTAACTCAGGATCAGTACAGGATAAGTAATGTAATGAGATAGATAGATTTCACTATTGTTTGCCAAATACAAGTCTGCAGTTTCTTTATATCAAAGCAGGTTAATATGTCTCCCTCTTATGATAACAATATACTAGACAGCGCGATCTCACTATACAAATGTATATATATATAATGTATGTGGATTCTATTTGACATGTCATTATATGCAGTGGCATGTGAAGTCATAGGCGGTTATGTGGACGGCCCTGGTATAGGATTGCACCGGTATGAATCGGGCATAATGAATGTTACTCCTGCGCAATCAGGATATGTCCATTCATATCACAGCATGCTCTATCCTACGCCATTTTGTGGCGTTTATTCAGCGGTTTTTCGTCATCGGTAAAAAACGGTGACAAAACCTGCTTAATCCGATCATGGTGGTGCCCAACTATGTGCCACGCCGCTACCGACATAGGCAGTGCTGCGCAGAGTGGGCGGACACCATCAAGGGCAGAGCCGTGCCAATCACTCATGCCCATTTTCCATTTTTTTTTTTTCAATCAACATTATAAACAATCTTTAAGACTATTATCGTTCCCGCTGTGCCATTACGCCACCCTAGCTAGATACGTTACCCTCATGTGTGGGACTGATGCCGCTGTGCGACAGTCCAGTCGGTTACGTCACATGACGTCCGGGACTAGTGAAAGTGGATCATAATCTTATATATTATTTATACAGTTTATTGATGTATTATCATATCGTTATTAGCGAGGGGCAAAATTATCCTGCCCAGAAATTCAATGGACATCCCTGGTTACAGGCGATTAGAGATGGCGGCAATACCCTGCCTTATTTCCAGCGCTTACAGCGAATCGTTTCTATTGGTTCGACAGACAACAAAGGGTCAATGGATGGGCCTGTTGCTCTCATAAATTTGCCAAAAGCGAATCTCAATCCTCATTCAAAATAGCGATGAGGATATTTTCGCCAAATTTAAATTTCAACGTCTAGTGAATTGGTTTTATGCTTCAACGCATGTGTCCTTACAGGGATTGTAGGAGGTTAGAAAAAATGGCTGCTCTCTTTTAAAAACAGCGCCACACTTGCCCTTGGGCTGTGTCCGGTATTGCAGCTTCAAATGAATACCAGACTCAACGCATAGACAGGAGCGGCGCAGCTTTAAGAAGAAGGCAGCCATGTTTTTAATGTTTTCTAACCAAATATAATCCCATGAGGTGAATTGGCCAGGTTTGCGATTCGGTGATTCGGCCATTGTACTCTATAGACCAGGGAATTGCGTGAAGCGATAATCTCATCTGTAGCGCAATACAATCTAATGGCGGTAAAATTAACGAAACTGGAATAGGGAGGAATATTACACCTATGTTTTACATGAACCTGTAGGGAACAGACATTGCTGTGAGGGAAGAAAAAGAGGATAAAGTGGCTGCCATGTAGAAAGTATCAGTGTAATGTAATTACTTCCAGCAAATCTATAAATACAGGAAGGTTTTACCACAAGAAACAAAGTACTCAGCCCCTGTGCCCACCTCCTGCAGACACCACACACCTCTGAGGAGGGGCACAGAGAGGCGGGTGTATATAGAGAGGAGAGGAGTCAGTGCTGTCCTTCCACTGCCCTCTGGTGGCAGGGATGTAATCTGCAGCCTGTGTCCCTTTACTGATACAAATAGTCATAGAATGTGATTCAACTAAACTTTGAAGTGAAGTATTATAGTAGTTATATTCTTGTACATAGGGGCAGTATTATAGTAGTTATATTCTTGTATATAGGGGGCAGTATTATAGCAGTTATATTCTTGTATATAGGAGCAGTATTATAGTAGTTATATTCTTGTATATAGGGGGGCAGTATTATAGTAGTTATATTCTTGTATATAGGGGGGCAGTATTATAGTAGTTATATTCTTGTATATAGGAGCAGTATTATAGTAGTTATATTCTTGTATATAGGGGGCAGTATTATAGTAGTTATATTCTTGTATATAGGAGCAGTATTATAGTAGTTATATTCTTGTATATAGAGGGCAGTATTATAGTAGTTATATTCTTGTACATGGGGCAGTATTATAGTAGTTATATTCTTGTACATAGGGGGCAGTATTATAGTAGTTATATTCTTGTATATAGGGGGCAGTTATATAGTAGTTATATTCTTGTATATAAGGGCAGTATTATAGTAGTTATATTCTTGTATATAAGGGCAGTATTATAGTAGTTATATTCTTGTATATAGGGGGCAGTATTATAGTAGTTATATTCTTGTACATAGGGGGCAGTATTATAGTAGTTATATCCTTGTATATAGGGGGCAGTTATATAGTAGTTATATCCTTGTATATAAGGGCAGTATTATAGTAGTTATATTCTTGTATATAGGGGCAGTATTATAGTTGTTATATTCTTGTATATAGGAGGCAGTATTATAGTAGTTATATTCTTGTATATAGGGGCAGTATTATAGTAGTTATATTCTTGTATATAGGAGCAGTATTATAGTAGTTATATTCTTGTATATAGGGGGCAGTATTATAGTAGTTATATTCTTGTATATAGGGGGCAGTATTATAGTAGTTATATTCTTGTATATAGGGGGCAGTATTATAGTAGTTATATTCTTGTACATAGGGGGCAGTATTATAGTAGTTATATTATTGTATATAGGGGGCAGTTATATAGTAGTTATATCCTTGTATATAAGGGCAGTATTATAGTAGTTATATTCTTGTATATAGGAGCAGTATTATAGTAGTTATATTCTTGTATATAGGGGCAGTATTATAGTAGTTATATTCTTGTATATAGGGGGCAGTATTATAGTAGTTATATTCTTGTATAAAGGGGCAGTATTATAGTAGTTATATTCTTGTATATAGGGGCAGTATTATAGTAGTTATATTCTTGTATATAGGGGCAGTATTATAGTAGTTATATTCTTGTATATAGGGGGCAGTATTATAGTAGTTATATTCTTGTACATAGGGGGCAGTATTATAGTAGTTATATTCTTGTATATAGGGGCAGTATTATAGTAGATATATTCTTGTATATAGGGGGCAGTATTATAGTAGTTATATTCTTGTATATAGGGGCAGTATTATAGTAGATATATTCTTGTATATAGGGGGCAGTATTATAGTAGATATATTCTTGTACATAGGGGGCAGTATTATAGTAGTTATATTCTTGTATATAGGGGGCAGTTATATAGTAGTTATATTCTTGTATATAGGAGCAGTTATATAGTAGTTATATTCTTGTATATAGGAGCAGTTATATAGTAGTTATATTCTTGTATATAAGGGGAGTATTATAGTAGTTATATTCTTGTATATAGGGGCAGTATTATAGTAGCTATATTCTTGTACATAGGGGGCAGTATTATAGTAGATATATTCTTGTATATAGGAGCAGTATTATAGTAGTTATATTCTTGTATATAGGGGGCAGTATTAGGGCATGACCACACGTGGCGGATTTCCTCCGCAACTGTCCGCATCAATGCCGCACAGAATCTGCGTTGCAGATTCTGCTGCGGATCTGCACGAAATGTGCAGTACATTGATGCGGACTAGCTGCTGCGGACTGCGGGAAAAGTGCTTCCCTTCTCCCTATCAGTGCAGGATAGAGAGAAGGGACAGCACTTTCCCTAGTGAAAGTAAACGATTTTCATACTTACCGGCCGTTGTCTTGGTGACGCGTCCCTCTTTCGGCATCCAGCCCGACCTCCCTGGATGACGCGCCAGTCCATGTGACCGCTGCAGCCTGTGCTTGGCCTGTGATTGGCTGCAGCCGTCACTTAGACTGAAACGTCATCCTGGGAGGCCGGACTGGAGACAGACGCAGGGAGTTCTCGGTAAGTATGAACTTATCTATTTTTTTACAGATACATGTATATTGAGATCGGTAGTCACTGTCCCGGGTGCAGAAACAGTTACTGCCGATCGCTTAACTCTTTCAGCACCCTGGACAGTGACTATTTACAGACGTCTCCTAGCAACGCTCCCGTCATTACGGGAGCCCCATTGACTTCCTCAGTCTGGCTGTAGACCTAGAAATACATAGGTCCAGCCAGAATGAAGAAATGTCATGGTAGTAAAACCAATACGCTCCGCAGCACACATAAGATCTGCGGACTTCATTGCGGAATTTTGACTCTCCATTGAAGTCAATGGAGAAATTCCGCCATGAGTCCGCCACTGCTCCGCAACAGACAGAGCATGCTGCGGACACCAAATTCCGCTCCGCAGCCTATGCTCCGCAGCGGAATTTTACGCCTCGTCTAAACGAACACTGCTAAATTAAAGTGTAAGTCAATGGACAAACGGCTCCGCTGCGGATTAACGCTGCGGAGTGTCCGCAGCGGAATTTAAGTGAAATTCCGCCACGTGTGAACCCAGCCTTATAGTAGTTATATTCTTGTAGATAGGGGCAGTATTATAGTAGTTATATTCTTGTATATAGGGGGGCAGTATTATAGTAGTTATATTCTTGTATATAGGGGGCAGTATTATAGTAGTTATATTCTTGTATATAGGAGCAGTATTATAGTAGTTATATTCTTGTATATAGGGGCAGTATTATAGTAGTTATATTCCTGTACGTAGGGGCAGTATTATAGTAGTTATATTCTTGTATATAGGGGCAGTATTATAGTAGTTATATTCTTGTATATAGGGGCAGTATTATAGTAGTTATATTCTTGTATATAGGGGCAGTATTATAGTAGTTATAGTCTTGTATATAGGAGCAGTATTATAGTAGTTATATTCTTGTATATAGGGGCAGTATTATAGTAGTTATATTCTTGTATATAGGGGGCAGTATTATAGTAGTTATATTCTTGTATATAGGGGCAGTATTATAGTAGTTATATTCTTGTATATAGGGGCAGTATTATAGTAGTTATATTCTTGTATATAGGAGCAGTATTATAGTAGTTATATTCTTGTATATAGGGGCAGTATTATAGTAGTTATATTCTTGTATATAGGAGCAGTATTATAGTAGTTATATTCTTGTATATAGGGGGCAGTATTATAGTAGTTATATTCTTGTATATAGGGGCAGTATTATAGTTGTTATATTCTTGTATATAGGAGGCAGTATTATAGTAGTTATATTCTTGTATATAGGGGCAGTATTATAGTTGTTATATTCTTGTATATAGGAGCAGTATTATAGTAGTTATATTCTTGTATATAGGGGGCAGTATTATAGTAGTTATATTCTTGTATATAGGGGGCAGTATTATAGTAGTTATATTCTTGTATATAGGGGCAGTATTATAGTTGTTATATTCTTGTATATAGGAGGCAGTATTATAGTAATTCTATTCTTGTATATAGGGGGCAGTATTATAGTAGTTATATTCTTGTATATAGGGGCAGTATTATAGTTGTTATATTCTTGTATATAGGAGGCAGTATTATAGTAGTTATATTCTTGTATATAGGGGCAGTATTATAGTAGTTATATTCTTGTATATAGGAGCAGTATTATAGTAGTTATATTCTTGTATATAGGGGGCAGTATTATAGTAGTTATATTCTTGTATATAGGGGGCAGTATTATAGTAGTTATATTCTTGTATATAGGGGGCAGTATTATAGTAGTTATATTCTTGTATATAGGAGGCAGTATTATAGTAGTTATATTCTTGTATATAGGGGGCAGTATTATAGTAGTTATATTCTTGTATATAGGGGGCAGTATTATAGTAGTTATATTCTTGTATATAGGTGCAGTATTATAGTAGTTATATTCTTGTATATAGGGGGTAGTATTATAGTAGTTATATTCTTGTATATAGGTGCAGTATTATAGTAGTTATATTCTTGTATATAGGGGGTAGTATTATAGTAGTTATATTCTTATATACAGGAGCAGTATTATAGTAGTTATATTCTTGTATATAAGAGCAGTATTATAGTAGTTCTATTCTTGTATATAGGGGGCAGTATTATAGTAGTTATATTCTTGTATATAGGGGGCAGTATTATAGTAGTTATATTCTTGTATATAGAGGGCAGTATTATAGTAGTTATATTCTTGTATGTAGGGGGTAGTATTATAGTAGTTATATTCTTGTATATAGGAGCAGTATTATAGTAGTTATATTCTTGTATATAGGAGCAGTATTATAGTAGTTATATTCTTGTATATAGGGGGCAGTATTATAGTAGTTATATTCTTGTATATAGGGGGCAGTATTATAGTAGTTATAGTCTTGTATATAGGGGGCAGTATTATAGTAGTTATATACTTGTATATAGGGGGCAGTATTATAGTAGTTATATTCTTGTATATAAGAGCAGTATTATAGTAGTTATATTCTTGTATATAGGGGGCAGTATTATAGTAGTTATAGTCTTGTATATAGGGGGCAGTATTATAGTAGTTATATACTTGTATATAGGGGTCAGTATTATAGTAGTTATATTCTTGTATATAAGAGCAGTATTATAGTAGTTCTATTCTTGTATATAGGGGGCAGTATTATAGTAGTTATATTCTTGTATATAGGGGCAGTATTATAGTAGTTATATTCTTGTATATAGGGGCAGTATTATAGTAGTTATATTCTTGTATATAGGAGCAGTATTATAGTAGTTATATTCTTGTATATAGGGGTCAGTATTATAGTAGTTATAGTCTTGTATATAGGGGGCAGTATTATAGTAGTTATATACTTGTATATAGGGGGCAGTATTATAGTAGTTATATTCTTGTATATAAGAGCAGTATTATAGTAGTTATATTCTTGTATATAGGGGGCAGTATTATAGTAGTTATAGTCTTGTATATAGGGGGCAGTATTATAGTAGTTATATACTTGTATATAAGAGCAGTATTATAATAGTTATATTCTTGTACATAGGGGGCAGTATTATAGTAGTTATATTCTTGTATATAGGGGGCAGTATTATAGTAGTTATATTATTGTACATAGGGGGCAGTATTATAGTAGTTATATTCTTGTATATAGGGGCAGTATTATAGTAGTTATATTCTTGTATATAGGGGGCAGTATTATAGTAGTTATATTCTTGTACATAGGGGGCAGTATTGTAATTATTATATTCTTGTACATAAGGGGCAGTTTTATATAAGGTTTAGGATTAGACATGTCCTGAAATGAAACAATCCTTTATCCAGCGCAGATAATAAGCCATTATGCAAAAACAATTTTGTTGCTGAATCTTAATGAGTTGACCTTAAGACTTCAGATGTGGAGTTTGCATAATTCTGTATTTCATCGCCATATGATGCATCATTTATTACCACACTTTAGGAGCTGAAATAGCTTCCACCTGTATTTCTACATATGTTCTCTACATAAAGCCTTCTGCAATTATTATGCTGATGACAAGTGGACGGCCGTGATGGTGACAGAAATTTTCATATTAAAGACCCAATGAAAGCCTTATTTATGTACGTGCACAGCTCTAATGCCATTACGTATGTTTTACCACCAGGACTGCTGTAAGATTCCTGTTTTACTTGTTACATCTTGTGTGTTACATGTTACATTATACAGTACTTGTATATTCAACTTAGCACACGTTCAAGATCTCTACTTCCTTTCAGTGAATAGGAATGTTCATAGTTTACATGCAGGAACTTAAAACTTGTGCAGACCTAAAACTTCTCACAGCTGAGGGATTGTTACAATTCTATCCAGTCTAGACAATCCTCGGTTTGCTACACTATCTGGACTCCAGGCTGGTACATTTTACCTGCATTGATACATTGTAACAAACTATCAGAATAGGTGAAATTTGCACTGCTGATGTATTTCGCCAGAGATCTAATTTGAAGCCTCTGGGACTTAATGCAAAATTTTAGGCACATTAGAATCTTTTTATACATTTCTATGAATTAAGTTAACCCTTACTGCTCCCACATCAATATTAGGGAATTGCATAAACAGCAATGTGTATGTATGTATATATATTATAAAATTAATCAACACAGAATGTTGTACCAAAAAATTGAGGCATATTACATCTTAAAAAATGTATTTTTTGGTACAAAATTCTGTGTTGATTAATTTTATTATATATTTATAAAGGCAAACTGTTTTTCTGACTTAATAAACTATATAATTTTGTCTGTCGGCAGCCACCACTAGGGGGAGCCCACTGCATATAGATTAATACATCTAGTACTGAACTCAGTGGGAGCTGTATAAATCTGTATGCAGTGAGCTCCCCCTAGAGGCGGCTGCAGGTAGCTGCTATATTCCCTTTCACCACTGTCCCTATAGCAGTTGCATGTCCGGTACAGATGAAATCCTGAAACTTACAAGTGTGGGTTTGCGGTAGATCACACTCACATCCTGAAGTTTTGAGGTCTACTAATAAATCTTCCTTTAAGTATTCCATAACTGTTTCCTATCTCTTGTTAATTATAGGCAGATGGATGGCATGAAACGACTTGAGCGGTGCTGTAATTTCATTTCATTACCCTGACATGGGCTATTCAGATATTGGAGGCGTATAATGCCCACTGCTGACACACGAGCTTGGTGGGAAATCAACGGTGATGACTGAGTAATGAAGATATTTTACACAGCAGCGTTACAGGTGCTGAGACACTGAAAGAAATCGCCATTGTGTTCAGCGCTATTCCCTTTCAGGACTCTATTCATTGAGTTGGTGAGTAGGACATTGTGCGGATCTCTCATCGGGGTTTAGTGTTGTAGCAGCAATTGGCACCAAAACCAGATAAATGAGACAACAGAGGGAGCTGGACCAGTGAAGCGCGGGCTTGGAACCATTTTAAATATTGGGGAAGTGTATTATGAGCAATTTTCTAATATAAAGGTATTTTTATAATTGTCCCTTTATAATTAGGATATAAAAAGCATTTAGAACCCTTAAAGGGGTTATCCCATAAATCGTTTTCATACCAATATTCCAGAAATGCATTTCATAGCTCTTATAGGTCATTTGCAGTGTTATTTTTTTTTGCTTCCCTGTGTCCCCCTTGGTGCTGCTGCTAATCTGTGCTGCTGGGTGACGAGCTCTGAGCAGAATGAGTCTGCTTCCCCCTCTGGCTGCTGACAATATAGTCCCTTCTTATTTTCCCTGCAGATAGGTAACATGGGATCCAGAGTAGAAAAAATATATACTGTGTGACATCCACAATATGCATTCCCTTAGAAAGCAAAGAAAATCTAATGAAATAAAACCATAAAGACTAATTAGGTAAGTGCAGGGTTCAGACATCTGCTGTCAGGATGAAGGAGTCTCCACAGCTGTATGGCCATGCTACTGCAGAGGTTCTGCTACTTCCCTGACAAGCGAGCGGAGAAGAAGGCACCTCCTCAGCTATACGGCCATGCTAATGTAGAGCTCTGCTCCTTCCCTGACAAGCAGGCTGAGAACAAGGCGTTTCCTCAGCTATACTGTCATTCTACTGCAGAGAAAAAAATGTACACAGCGCCACATGGTGCAAGATAAACCTGATAGGTGGGATGATTATAATATAGATAAGCAATTGCACTCACCTAAAAAAAACGTAATGATAATGATACTGATAATGAAACGAGTAATGATAATGAGTGAATTTCTTTGCAAAAAACGGCAACGCGTTTCAACGCAGAACCTGCGTCTTCATCAGGCCAAAAGACAAGACTATTCTTTTGGCCTGATGAAGATGCCTTGCCGTTTTTTGCAAATAAATTCACTCATTATCATTACTCAGTTGTTTTATTTTTCATGAGTAGCGCTTTCCATTTTTAAAAACATTTTTTTAAATGCTACTGCAAAGGCTCTGCTTCTTCCCTGACAAGCAGGAAAAAGGCGTCTCCTCAGTTATACTTAGGCCAGGTTCCCACGGGACGGATACGCTGCATAAAAACCACGCAGTGTATCCGACCTGGAACCCGCAGTACATTCTGTCCGAAAACCACACCACATTGTGGAGCGCTTTTTCGGATGGAATTTTCGCTTCGGAAAGCAGCGGTAAAATCTGCTCATACTTACGTAGGTCGTTGTTATGGCGATGCTTCCCTCCATCTCAGTCAGGTTCGGCCTTCCTGGATGATGCTGCAGCCCATGTGACCGCTGCAGCCTGTGAATGGCGGCAGCGGTCACATGGGATGCAATGCCATCCCAGGAGGCCGGACTGCAGGAAGGAGGAGGGCGTTCTGAGTAAATATGATTTTTCTGGAGTTGCGATTTTTGCGGGATAATCACTGCGAATATGCCACAAAAGTCGCAACACTGGGCTTTCTGTGTTGGGGTTTGCATCCCCGTTGAATTAAAAAAATCAAGAAAAACGCATTATAAATTTACATGCTGCGGAATTAAATTCCGCACTGAAGGTCAATTTATTAACATTTACGGTGCATTTTTTTCCGCAGTGTGGGCATGAGATTTTCTAAATCTCATCCACTTTGCTGCTACTGTAAATGCTGCAGAATTTCCACACAGAATTCTGTTGCGGAAATACCGCAGCGTTTACGCTATGTGGGAACCCGCTCTTACTATGCTACTGCAGAGGCTCTGCTCCTTCCCTGACAAGCAGGACAGAAAGCTATTTCTCTTTGCTGCTCTGCAGTGAGCAGAGAATCACTATGCAGAGAGCTGGCTGTGAGGAGAGTGACAGCGCATGAGTGACCACCAGCGCTCATTAGGCAGACGTGCACATTTCTTTACACTTTGAACACCAGGTGGCGCCAAAATATGTAAGTAAATGTCATAACTCTTCACTGGATCCTTTTTTTAACAGCGTGTAAATGGCAAACTGTTCATTTTTTTATGATCTATACAATAAATATGGCATTTAATGGTGGGTCAACACTTTTAAAGGGGTTTTACATTATAGCCTATCCTTGGATGATCGGTGGGAGCCTGATCCCTGCAGTGCCAATCATGTGTTTGGCTGTGTCTGGTATTGCAGCTCAGTCTTATTGACTTTATTCTGCTGATAGATAGGTGGGACCCCGATCAATAACAAATTGATGGCCTACCCTAAGGAAATCCAGAAAATCCTGAAAACCTGAAATAATATAGCAATTACTCCAACTTTTATAAGGGACAATTCCAATAATAGTGTTATATTAAGGAACTACTCTTAAAGCAATTCCCTAATATAATATTTAAAGGGGTTGTCCCATCTGAACATCCCCACTTGAAAATGAGAACTCAATGACAATCAGCAGCTATCGCCAGGGAACGGGGAATACTGTATAACAAGGTGCCCATTCAAATTAGTTTTATACATAGTTGTGCGGAGTCCTCATGGGCGGGAGCTGCCCATTGCACCTCTTTCCTTTGGTTAATAAAGGAGGTCTTGATTGGAGGACCCGTTCTATGACGCCCATAGGCTAGACCTCATGTTCTCTGGATCTTCTGCCCAACTAGTCTGACCTTGAGTTCATTGTAGTAGCAAATTTTGCATAAAGACCTGATCCCGACAAATGTTTTTTTTAAATAATTTGAGGCAAGTGAGTAATCCGAATCCAAAATAAAGTTTTGGCTGCATTAATCTAACTGGCCACTAGAGGACACTTGATCTCCAACTGCTGATTTGATGGTACATATGGTGTATCCACCCCTGAGCTCACCTGACTAAAACACTGGTATGATGTCACAGCAGCGTACATGATGGAAACCTACGTGTGACATCACCAAGAACAGAGGGCACCTGTGCAAGAACAGTTTATGGGTTACTTGAATTACAACGGCTAAGTTAATAGTAGCCACAGTAGCTCATTCATGTCTCCAGAAAGACCCGCACCACTGTACCAATCCACCAGTAATAGTGCGACATGCATAGGAAAGAGCATAGCCCCTATTTTTTTTTTAAAGTTAGCAGTGGCCCTTCTTGCTTGCAGGGCCCCTGAGCTGATGCACATACAGTATGTCTGTCCCTGCTCTCTGGATGTACTATAAGTACTGTATGTGTGCTGTGAGGCTACTATATGGGTACTATCTATCTATCTATCATCTATCTATCTATCTATCTATCTATCTATCTATCTATCTATCTATCTCATATCTATCTATCTATCTATCCCATATCTATCTATCCCATATCTATCTATCCCATATCTATCTATCCCATATCTATCTATCTATCTATCTATCTATCTATCTATCTATCTATCTATCTATCTATCTATCTATCTATCTATCTATCTATCTATCTATCTATCTATCTATCTATCTATCTATCATCTATCTATCTATCTATCTATCTATCTATCTATCTATCTATCTATCTATCTATCTATCTATCTATCTATCTATCTATCTCATATCTATCTATCTATCTATCCCCCCCCCCCCTAATACTGTATGTATACACTGAACACATTCCTATATAAATACATACTGTATTTCGTAACGCAGTTTATTTTTCATGAATACCAGGCTATAAACATTGAATACAAACCACGGACGGATGGGTTGTGGTTCACTTCACATTCTAGGTTAGGAGACATATGGATCTAGACCAGAACCTGCATAATGTCACAAACTATAAAAATCTATATCGAGTCACACATCTCCTGTTTATTTTATTTTCTCTGATGTCCGGATGTCCATCATGGAGCGGCTTCCATCAATCACCAACCAAATGATAAAGTGTTAAACATCCCGAGCCTGCACCCTCCGATGTGTGCGCCGATGTATATTTATTATAATATTTAGCTTCAAAGCGGAGGATACAGAGAAGCATATGGAGTCATATCTGGAAAATGTTCCAGAGTATTACAAGTCCCAGCAACATTACCAGGCGCCCAGACACATCCAGCCGTAGCCGGCAAATATGAGCCAGAGAACCTATATAACACACGTACATATACACAGGGCCGGCTCCAGGCTTATGTGGGCCCTTGGGCGACACAGACTTGGTGGGCCCCTTTACGAGGGAACTCACGGTGGCAGTAAAATGGCAAAAAACACAAAAGTTTGTGTCCCCCCATATAGAGGTTAGGCCCCCAGTTTGTGCCTCCATATATACAGTGCCCTCTGTAGATAGTGCCACCCCTCCCCTGTAGATAGCGCTACACCCAACCTCCTTGTAGATATCGTCATTGGGGCTCCCTCTAGGAGTGGTATCCCCAGCCAGAGCCCCAGCACCTGGAGGAGCCCTTGACCACACTGTCCAAATATAACGCGATAGATAGATATGAGATAGATATGAGATAGATATGAGATAGATATGCGATAGATATGAGATAGATATGAGATAGATATGCGATAGATAGATAGATAGATAGATAGATAGATAGATAGATAGATAGATAGATAGATAGATAGATAGATAGATAGATAGATAGATAGATAGATAGATATGAGATAGATATGCGATAGATAGATAGATAGATAGATAGATAGATAGATAGATAGATAGATAGATAGATAGATAGATAGATAGATAGATAGATAGATAGATAGATAGATAGATAGATAGATAGATAGATAGATAGATAGGAGATAGATATGAGATAGATATGAGATAGATAGATAGATAGATAGATAGATAGATAGATAGATAGATAGATAGATAGATAGATAGATAGATAGATAGATAGATAGATAGATAGATATGAGATAGATAGATAGATAGATAGATATTTGGCTCCCTGTTTGTCCCTAATTGTTGATTTTGGGGACCACAGAGGTGTATGATAGTTGTTTATATGGTCTCATTTGTTTTTGTTACACATACATTGGCTCCCCAATAGTTATCTTGTACCTGTGTATTCTAAGTAGAGACATTATTTATTCCACATTTCGGCAGCTCAGATTTGACTTTTGCTCCATAAAACTGAATGACAGGAATCTTCTGTGTTGTTTGTCCCGCTCATTCACTTCTGCAGGAAGACAAAAGACAGCGACACTAATGGCTGAAGCTTGTGTGTGAGAATGACACTACAGCGAACTGACGGGGGGACTCATGCTGGGAGAGAAGCTGAGGGGGCGCTCTAACTCAACGAACAAAGACAGGTGCCCCCCTCACCCCAATCCTCGAAATTCTTTCCATCACTTTGATCCTGAGACCATTGAAGAATCACGTTTCGCTTCACTGTGTGGCATTAGTAGTGTGACTGGCTCCCGCAGCGTCCCAGGGCGGGATGTGACCGACTTCTATATAATATAGAGGTAAAAGTCACGTATTTATACAACTTGACATTTTCCGCACATTCCACTTCTTTAAAAAAAACTGAGAAAGAAAAGGAAAAAAGAGCGGCCTGCAGATAAGGGGGCATTGTGACAATGACACTGAGAAGCTTGTCGGTGACCCCGGTTCACATCTTTGTAATAGCAGTTTGTAAGTTTGCCTCCTTTCAGTGTCCGTGACAGGGGAAACTTTAAGAATTGTTTGTTCTCAGTCACTCGGCTGCCAAACAGCTAAAGCATTAATGGCCTAGATTCCTAATATGCGAAAGAACGGTCCTAGGTTATTGCTGAAATTTAAAGACATTCCTATAACCATTATTATATAACCAATTGATAAAATTCTCACTACCTGCAGTCACCACTAGAGGGAGCTTAACGGCTTACTGCATACATAGAACACAATGATCACACAGTATGCAGTAAGCTCCTAAGCTCCCTCTAGTGGTGGCTGCAGGTAGTCAGAATTGTATTACTTAACTTTGTCTATGCAGAGGATTTGGAGCTCTGGATCAGATAAAATGAGATCTGACTGCTATAACGATATATTAGGAAATGAATCAGAAGAGAATTATGGACCTAAGTAATGCAATATTCTATATATTATACTCCAATGACTAATTTTTGGCCGGGGTGCACTCATATATCAATTTACAAATTATATATTTGTTTGTACAAAAGAGATTTTCATTGGGCCTCATTTATCAAAATTCAGAACCAACCACAGTGCAGCTTTCATTTTATCACAGCCATTTAAGGGGTTTTTCGAAACTATCTAAAGGACACCTCAGCCGACAAGATGATTGCGGCACTTCAGTGTTAACCCAAAAACAGCGCCGTACCTATAGTTGTGGCTGTGCCTGGTATTGCAGATCACTGTAACTTAGTCCTATTCATCATTAAGGTCCCTGAAAACCCAGTTAAGAAATGATAACTGAGCCCTGATTGGATGAAATAGGTAAAAAAGACCACGTATTCTCATAAGGGAGATTTATTAATACTTGCGCCAGTATCTCTCCCCAGGGCAACGAGCGCCACATTCATCAACAGGGCTGGCACAGGATAAAAAAAATGCCAATGCTTTTCTATTAGGAAAATGGCTGGTAAATTATTCGCACTCTGTACGTCTCTGAAGCCCCGCCCACTTTTACAGACAAACATTTGTTCACCCGAGATGTCCCCAGAGAAGGCGAAAACATTTACTAAAATATCAATGTGTAGATTCACCTTAAAAAACGCATTAGCCGCCGCAGAGCCTATTACAGCGGCCATATGTCTTTACTGGTCAGTAAGCATACTGACATTTGGAAATGAGGCAATGACCTTTCATAAATCTGCCGCCACACTATACGTTTTAACCTTTTTATTTGCTAAAAATGACCTTGTCCTGAAGATAATCAGAATAAATTGCTGTTGCATTCTCTCTGTATTTCGTTACGGCGCCGAGCTGTAGAGATGAGTGCGTGTTAGACAAGAGAAAAAAAATACAAATTTGCCACATAGTGCTTGCATCTGTTCTCTAAGTGTACAATGTGAAGACTTTGTACTTTTTGTATTCACTATTATACAATATTTTTCCATGACAACTTTTTTCCCACGGTAGGAAATATGTCAATTGTAAGTTCATTGCAGGTGTCAGTGGTGCTGTCATGTTACACCTAAGCTCAGTCCACTGTGGAAATTATTTTAGAAGAAGATGTTAAATGTCATGCATTATGGGAGATAAAATATAGAAAGAAAAAAAAAAAGGAATTTACCTATTTCTATTATTTAATTTTAAAACCCAGTCATCACTAGTGTTAAAGGGATTCTCCAGGATTAAAATATTGATGGCTTATCCTTAGGATGCTCCATCAATGCGTGTTCGGTGGGTACCGACCTTCGGGACCACCACTGATCAGCACAATGAAGGGGCGCAGCGGTTCCTGGGATGAGAATGGGATCAAGCACTGTGTATCAATGTAGGGGACAGGGGGCTCACAGGAGTGCGGCATCCCCTTTATTTTGCTGATATGTGGGGGTCCTAGAGGTTGGATCGTCACCGATCAAACATTGATGACCTATCCAGTACATGCTATATTATGGAAGTACTGTCCTCTAGAACAAATGCTTCTGGGGAGAATACAGCCTCTCACAGAGGCACCATATTGTGTCACACAGATTGTCTAAAGCCCCGTAATACCTACTCATAGGGACATCATGAGCCGCCATGAAAGCCCATTTAAAAGATAAAATTTACCATCAGCTGCCACTAGGTGGAGCTTACGGCATACTGCTTATACATTGATGTCAATAATATAATAGTACACAGTAAGCTCCTATTCTCCCTCTAGTGGCGGCAGCTGGTAATCAGAATTTTATCTGTAACGCTATGTCTATGGAGGGGATCTGGAGCTCAGATAAACAAAGCTACAAAGATTATTACCATTTTTTTAAATTGAATCTTTCTTTTTACGGGTCCATGCTCATGGCATTGTTGAATGCACTAGCCCCGTATGGCGGCACATGGAATCCCTAAGGTACAAGGAGCCATAGTAAATGTTCTGTGCTGTCTCTGTTGCCCCTAGAAAAATTGCTCCTAAAAGAGAAAACCTCCATAATACGTCATGTTTTATAAAATCGGAGAAACATGGACATACATTATGGGGCCATAGCAGTATGCCATTCAGGACCCTAGGAAAGCTGGGTGTCAATGCTTTCCCAGAAACAGGTATAACTAAGACGCGGCTCGAAAGAGGATTCTACTGTTTCTTCCATGTACCATTTAATCAAAGAGAAGAATAAAGGGAGAGGAGATGTCACTTATTCATCATCACAAACCCATTTGTAAGGTTCCCCATAATTACTATAGAGGATCACCAAGCAATGACCTTTTCCATGACGCTCCGCGCTAATCATGGCTGATTGCCTGGAACAGATGGCAGGAGATACTTTGCTCGCGTTAGATTGTTTGCATTAAGAACAGTAATGTAAGTTCCCATAATTCATTGCACGGCGCCCCTATTTATCAAGGTGTTTATTTTCCTCCTTCATCGGGGCAGATCGTGTATCTGTGAGATGTGATCTTTGGCTCTGGCTCTTGTCACTAGTTTAATGACCTGGTTAGATTTATTTTATACATAATTATATATGAATGGAACAAAGTGGTTTGCAAAAATCTTAGCGCCCGGGACCGGACTAGTAACTGTATACTGGATATTTGCCTTTCATGTGGAGCTTGGAGCAGGGTCCTTCGCTGGTTATTTATATAGTTATCAGCCAAAATGTAAAGATAGCCACGGTGCCTCCAGAACAGAGCTCCATAAAGACAGCCAAATAGCTCCCATTACAATGTCTCATGAAGACAGCCACAGTACCCCACTAACAGTGCCTCATTAAGATGACCACAGTACCCCAATAACAGTGCCTCATTAAGATGACCACAGTACCCCATAGCAATGCCTCATAACCACACATGGGGTTTTGCCCCTATCAGAATGCTCAAGGAAAGGACACTGTGCCCTATAAAGATAACCATGGTGCCCCCTTAACATTTCCCCATAAAAGCAGTTACAGTACCCCTCTAACAGCACCTCATAAAAACAACCACAGTGACCAATAAGGAGAGTCACAGTACCCTTTTAGCAGTGCCCTATGAGGACAGCCACAGTGCCCCATAGTAGTGCCCAACGAAGAAAGCCGCCACACCTCCTACCCATTGCCCCATGAGGACAGCCACAGTCCCATAAAAGTACCCCATGAAGACAGCCAAAGCGCCCCCATAGCATTGCCCCAGACAGACAACAACACTTGGGTTATTTGTCCAGCATAAGTGGTCTATTGCTGGGCACTCCTGCCACCTCGGCAGAATACCCGTCCCTTCTTCTCTGAGGTTTCCCTTGTTCAATAAGTCTCTTGGACATTCTCCAAGTGAGTGGGGTAATGTAAGCTGTATGCAAGGCAACCTGCCATAGAAAGTGTAAAAAGTTCAGTCGAAGGTCACACGAAGGTCACATACAAAAACATATCTGTAAAGATCGGATGAGGGATGTGGAGGCCATAATGGTTGTCACCAAGAAACAGCTATAGCTATAAAAGGAAAGGGAGGTTAAAAAACCCCAGAGAGGAATCAGCAGGAAGTTCTGATAACTTTATTTCCCAATTTAAATTTGTAAAATGTTCAGAACAGCGGACACAGATTATAATGGGGTCATCCTGCGCATTATCTCCTCAGATCACAGTCTCATCATGTCTGGGTCATTGGTTAGGAAGACCTCCATATAGTTGTCTAAACAATACCGCCACCACCATCTACTGTAAAAAAAAAAAGAAACATACTGAACAGTGACAAAGGAGCACTAATTCCGATATACGCAAAGAGCCAAAAAAGGAAAGAGAAAAAAGTGCCGTAAAAAGGGACGACTCAAATTGGGAGGCGAATACTACGGGCAACCAATGCAACCATTTCAGCAGAATTGAAAATGAAATAGGGCGCCAGGATTCCCGACGAACTGCAGATTTTTTCCAACCTTTGATTGATTGTAAAATAAAAAAGAATTTCGTGACATCAGACCACCCGAGGAGTTTCAAGAAAAAGGCCAGACCGCAAGCCGATGCTGCGCCACCAACCCAGATACACCCCATTCAGCGAGACACGACAAATATTCAATAGTAAATGTTAAGCGAGGATGTTGCGGCGGACCAATGATTCGCTCACCCACTACATTAAGCCATCCATTCCAAGCATTACCATACGCTGTCCACGTAGACGGAGCAAGTGGCAACCTGACGAAAGGCACTAATTGGAATCCATCAGCCTCCATAGAGAATCTGGGCACTCCATCCCCTCCAGATCTGCCTGCGGGCAAAGAGAACAAAACACCTGAAAATTAAAACGGGAGAGAGAGTCAGCCACCAAATTGTCAAAACGGGAACATGCCGGGCCCTGAACTGGATGTTGTGTTGTAAGCATCGCAGCACCAGCCGGCGCAGCAATACCACCACCGGCAAGGAGGAGGAATAGCATGCACAACACTAGCAGGAACTACTGAACGATAAAGTCCTCCACGACAAGAGTGACGTAAACCCAGACAACATGAGGAACGCCTACGCCGTGACTGGGACCTATAACTAGCGGACCCCTCTCGTGAATGAGACGACCGGGATCCAGAGTGATCGGTAGGGCCAAAATCCTTGTGAATTAGCACCGGTGCAGTTAAGGCAGATGAAGCCACCGCAGTAATGGCGGGATGGCCCTGTTCAGCAGGGAAAAGATCCTCCCCACTATCGTACAGGAATAATAGGGGCTCATCCTCCAGGGGTGGTGGGGATAAGCCGATGATACGGCGAGGCCAGGAGAGGTGGGGACATACTCCATTAAAACGGCCTCCATCCGAAGGCAGGCAGACCCTGACGGAGCCGGTGGGGGAGGAGCTGATGCGGCAAAGTAAGGGGAAGCAAACTGCGCTCCGTGTCGCAGGGACACAGTGCGCTGACTTACGTGGATGGAAGGGGAGAGCCGAGCAGGCGGCCTGGATTGCCGTGCCGACCACCGCAATGGAAGTTCAGCTGGTGCAAAGGGAGCTGGGCGGCAGGTCTCATCAAGTAGAGACTGCAGCCAGCCGGGACCTTCTTGGAGCAGACACCGACGGATGGAATCCGCCATGTTCTCTTGCCGGTATATACTATTGCCAGATTCCGGCCAAAGGAGGAGAAAGCGCGGGAATTCAGCAGATGTATGTAAAAAAGGGAGAGGAGGCACACTGATCCCACCCCTAGGGGATATGTTTAGCCAATGCCCTGTGGCCCAGTATTAACCTGTGCTAAGCTGTATTTTAACTAAATGCTATCCCTAGCTGCCACCTAGATATATTAACCCCTTAGATTCCTAGTCTCAGACCCATCGGCTATTCGCCTGTGGGCCTACTAATACCTCCATACAGTGCTCAGATACAGCCATACAGTAACCAAATAACAGCTCCATACATAAAGCAATCCAATAACAGTGCTATACAATGTAAAAGTAAATACCTACATACGGTGCTCAGATACAGCCATACCGTGACCAAATAACAACTCCGTATATAAAACAATGCAATAACAGTGCTATAGAATGTAAAAGTAAGGACCCCCATACAGTGCTCAGCTACAGCCATACAGTGACCAAATAACAGCTCCATATATATATATATATATATATATATATATATATATATATATATATATATATATATATATATATAAAAAGCAATCCAATAACTGTGCTATACAATGTATAAGTAAATATCTCCATACGGTGCTCAGATACTACCATATAGTGACCAAATAACAGCTCCATATGTAAAATAATGCAATAACAGTGCTATACAATGTAAAAGTAAATATCTCCATACAGTGCTCAGATACTACCATATAGTGACCAAATAACAGCTCCATATATATATATATAAAGCAATCCAATAACAGTGCTATACAATGTATAAATAAATACCTCCATACCGTTCTCAGATACAGCCATACAGTGACGAAATAACAGCTCCATATATATATATATATAAAACAATCCAATAACAGTGATATACAATTAATAGTAAGATTCGCAGTGGTCACAAGCCGGTGGTACCTGTGGCGCTCTTCTTTAAGGAGGAGCGGCTGATGCGCCCTGTGTGACTGGCCCTGTTTTTCCATGTGGCACCATGTTGCATTTATTTTTTGCTATTTTTATCTGTTTACCCCGGTGGCAGTTGTTTAGCATGTCTGTAGCTCGCCATCAGCTGTAATCCTGCAGATGTTCCGCATGTGTAGAGAAGTAAAGACACGTTCGCATTATTTATACTGAGAGAACAATAATTAAACAAGTCAAGCACGCGGCCCATCCTCCGCCGTCCTCGTAACTTTGAACTGACAAGAGTCTGTAAACAGGAAAAAGGGGTAAGGATGGGGGGAGCACTTTCTTAATAAAACTGTTTGTTTCAGTCCATCTACTTAGGGGGAACACACACATCAAGCTTTGCCAAGCATCTAGTGTCACACTTTTGTGATAGAAAGCTGAAACCACTGCCAACAGCTAAAAGAAAGAGACATCTGCCTGAAACATAGAGACTCTTCCCGTTATGTTAACTCTTTAATTATTTTATTTAGCTCCTAAATTATCTATCTTCCGTCTGCATTGCCTGTTTCCAAATCAGCAGAATTGTGAGTGCAGCTCTGGAGTATAATAGAGGCTGTAACTCAGGATCAGTACAGGATAAGTAATGTAATGTATGTAACACAGTGACTTCACCAGCAGAATAGTGAGTGCAGCTCTGGAGTATAATACAGGATGTAACTCAGGATCAGTACAGGATAAGTATTTTATGTACACAGTGACTCCACCAGCAGAACAGTGAGTGCAACTCTGGAGTATAACACAGGATGTAACTCAGGATCAGTACAAGATAAGTAATGTAATGTATGTACGTACGTACGTACGTACGTACGTACGTACGTACGTACGTACGCAGTGACACCACCAGCAGAACAGTGAGTGCAGCTCTGGAGTATAATACAGGATATAACTCAGGATCAGTACAGGATAAGTAATGTCATGTATGTACACAGTGACTCCACCAGCAGAATAGTGAGTGCAGCTCTGGAGTATAATACAGGATATAACTCAGGATCAGTACAGGATAAGTAATGTCATGTATGTACACAGTGACTCCACCAGCAGAATAGTGAGTGCAGCTCTGGAGTATAATAAAGGATGTAACTCAGGATCAGTACAGGATAAGTAATGTAATGTATATACACAGTGACTCCACCAGCAGAATAGTGAGCGCAGCTCTGGAGTATAATGCAGGATGTAACTCAGGATCAGTACAGGATAAGTAATGTAATGTATGTACACAGTGACTCTACCAGCAGAATAGTGAGTGCAGCTCTGGAGTATAATACAGGATTAGTGATGTCATGTATGTACAGTCACTCCACCAACAGAATAGTGAGTGCAGCTCTGGAGTATAATACAAGATGTAACTCAGGAACAGTACAGGATAAGTAATGTAATGTATGTACACAGTGACTCCACCAGCAGAATAGTGAGTGCAGCTCTGGAGTATAATGCAGGATGTAACTCAGGATCAGTACAGGATAAGTAATGTAATGTA
Source organism: Rhinoderma darwinii (assembly GCF_050947455.1). Classification (NCBI taxonomy): domain Eukaryota; kingdom Metazoa; phylum Chordata; class Amphibia; order Anura; family Rhinodermatidae; genus Rhinoderma; species Rhinoderma darwinii. The sequence continues at coordinate 136,726,922 of NC_134692.1, read as the reverse complement.
TGTACACAGTGACTCCACCAGCAACATGGTGAGTGCAGCCCTGGAGTATAATACAGGATGTAACTCCGGATCAGTACAGGATAAGTAATGTAATGTATGTACACAGTGACTCCACCAGCAGAATAGTGAGTGCAGCCCTGGAGTATAATACAGGATGTAACTCAGGATCAGTACAGGATAAGTAATGTAATGTATGTACACAGTGACTCCACCAGCAGAATAAAGAGTGCAGTTCTGGAGTATAATACAGGATGTAACTCAGGATCAGTACAGGATAAGTAATGTAATGTATGTACACAGTGACTCCACCAGCAGAATAGTGAGTGCAGCTCTGGAGTATAATACAGGATATAACTCAGGATCAGTACAGGATAAGTAATGTATGTACACAGTGATTCCACCAGCAGAATAGTGAGTGCAGTTCTGGAGTATAATACAGGATGTAACTCAGGATCAGTACAGGATAAGTAATGTAATGTATGTACACAGTGACGCCACCAACAGAATAGTGAGTGCAGCTCTGGAGTATAATACAGGCTATAACTCAGGATCAGTACAGGATAAGTAATGTAATGTATGTACACAGTGACTCCACCAGCAGAATAGTGAGTGCAGCTCTGGAGTATAATACAGGATGTAACTCAGGATCAGTACAGGATAAGTAATGTCATGTATGTACACAGTGACTCCACCAGCAGAATAGTGAGTGCAGCTCTGGAGTATAATACAGGATGTAACTCAGGATCAGTACAGGATAAGTAATGTAATGTATGTACACAGTGACTCCACCAGCAGAATAAAGAGTGCAGTTCTGGAGTATAATACAGGCTGTAATTCAGGATCAGTTCAGTATAAGTAATGTCATCTATGGGGACAATATATCGGGCATAACTTTTCCCCCTGGGGATCCTGTTCTGTGTTCTTCATTCACAACAGAGGCATGAACACATGCTAGTCTTTGGAACAGCCCCAGGTAATCTAGTCAGAGCCTTCACTTTGGACCAGATCTGCTGGGAAAATGTAAGATGGAGGGGAAGAAATGTCACTGTGAAGTTCCTTCTTCCACAGCTGTAAAATTATTCACATAATTGATTTCAGATTTTTTGTTTTCTTCATTTCTCTTGTAAATGAACCAAGGGAATAAAGGAACATCAGTATATCCTTACTACGCGTGTATCATGTAATGCAGAACCCTAGCGCTAGAAGAGTCATGAGAGCAGGAGCTGGATTATGGCATGTACATTGTTGTGGTATTATTTAGTCACCGTATGCTGGTGATTTTGGGGCATTCTATAGAACACTGTAATTTAGGAACTATATGGTGCTAGTTTATGTCCCTTGTATAGCACTATTATTTATTCACTGTTTAACACTATTATCTAGACCCTTTAAGGAAATAGTATGTGTTCACAGTACAGCTCTATATTGTAGACATGGTATGCCTTTATTATATGTTCCCTGTATGGCTCAAATACGTAGACATTGTATGTCACTGTAAGGGCATGACCACACGTGGCGGATTTCCTCCGCAACTGTCCGCATCAATGCCGCACAGAATCTGCGTTGCAGATTCTGCTGCGGATCTGCACAAAATGTGCAGTAAATTGATGCGGACTAGCTGCTGCGGACTGCGGGAAAAGTACTTCCCTTCTCCCTATCAGTGCAGGATAGAGAGAAGGGACAGCACTTTCCCTTGTGAAAGTCAAAGAAATTCATACTTACCACCCGTTGTCTTGGTGACGCGTCCCTCCTTCGGCATCCAGCCCGATCTCCCTGGATGACGCGGCAGTCCATGTGACCGCTGCAGCCTGTTATTAGCCTGTGATTGGCTGCAGCCGTCACTTAGACTGAAACGTCATCCTGGGAGGCCGGACTGGAGACAGAAGCAGGGAGTTCTCGGTAAGTATGAACTTCATTTTTTTTTACAGATACATGTAGATTGGGATCGGTAGTCACTGTCCCGGGTGCAGAAACAGTTACTGCCGATCGCTTAACTCTTTCAGCACCCTGGACAGTGACTATTTACAGACGTCTCCTAGCAACGCTCCCGTCATTACGGGAGCCCCATTGACTTCCTCAGTCTGGCTGTAGACCTAGAAATACATAGGTCCAGCCAGAATGAAGAAATGTCAAGTTAAAAAAGCAAGACGGATCCGCAGCACACATAACATGTGCATGACAGCTGCGGACTTCATTGCGGAAATAAGAATCTCCATTGAAGTCAATGGAGAAATTCCGCCATGAGTCCGCCACTGCTCCGCAACAGACAGAGCATGCTGCGGACACCAAATTCCGCACCGCAGCCTATGCTCCGCAGCGGAATTTTACGCCTCGTCTAAACGAACACTGCTAAATTAAAGTGTAAGTCAATGGACAAACGGCTCCGCTGCGGATTAACGCTGCGGAGTGTCCGCAGCGGAATTTAAGTGAAATTCCGCCACGTGTGAACCCAGCCTTATATGTTCACTGTATGGCACTATTATGTAGACTCTGTATAGCAGTGTTATATGTTCACTGTATGGCTCTATTATGTAGACTCTGTATAGCACTGTTATATGTTCACTGTATGGCTCTATTATGTATACTCTGTATAGCACTGTTATATGTTCACTGTATGGCTCTATTATGTAGACTCTGTATAGAACTGTTATATGTTCACTGTATGGCTCTATTATGTAGACTCTGTATAGCACTGTTATATGTTCACTGTATGGCTCTATTATGTAGACTCTGTATAGCACTGTTATATGTTCACTGTATGGCTCTCTTATGTAGACACTATAGCGCTGTTATATGTTCACTATACATCTCTATTATGTAGACTCTGTATGGCACTGTTATATGTTCACTATACAGGTCTATTATGTAGACTCTGTATAGCACTGTTATATGTTCACTGTCTGGCTCTATTATGTAGACTCTGTATAGCACTGTTATATGTTCACTATACATCTCTATTATGTAGACTCTGTATAGCGCTGTTATATGTTCACTGTATGGCTCTATTATGTAGACTCTGTATAGCACTGTTATATGTTAACTGTATGGCTCTATTATGTAGACTCTGTATGCCACTGTTATATGTTCACTGTATGGCTCTATTATGTAGACTCTGTATAGCACTGTTATATGTTAACTGTATGGCTCTATTATGTCGACTCTGTATGCCACTGTTATATGTTCACTGTATGGCTCTATTATGTAGACTCTGTATAGCACTGTTTTATGTTCACTATACATCTCTATTATGTAGACTATGTATAGCACTGTTATATGTTCACTGTATGGCTCTATTATGTAGACTCTATAGCGCTGTTATATGTTCACTATACATCTCTATTATGTAGACTCTGTATGGCACTGTTATATGTTCACTATACAGGTCTATTATGTAGACTCTGTATAGCACTGTTATATGTTCACTGTCTGGCTCTATTATGTAGACTCTGTATAGCACTGTTATATGTTCACTATACATCTCTATTATGTAGACTCTGTATAGCGCTGTTATATGTTCACTGTATGGCTCTATTATGTAGACTCTGTATGCCACTGTTATATGTTCACTGTATGGCTCTATTATGTAGACTCTGTATAGCACTGTTATATGTTAACTGTATGGCTCTATTATGTCGACTCTGTATGCCACTGTTATATGTTCACTGTATGGCTCTATTATGTAGACTCTGTATAGCACTGTTTTATGTTCACTATACATCTCTATTATGTAGACTATGTATAGCACTGTTATATGTTCACTGTATGGCTCTATTATGTAGACTCTATAGCGCTGTTATATGTTCACTATACATCTCTATTATGTAGACTCTGTATGGCACTGTTATATGTTCACTATACAGGTCTATTATGTAGACTCTGTATAGCACTGTTATATGTTCACTGTCTGGCTCTATTATGTAGACTCTGTATAGCACTGTTATATGTTCACTATACATCTCTATTATGTAGACTCTGTATAGCGCTGTTATATGTTCACTGTATATCTCTATTATGTAGACTCTGTATAGCACTGTTATATGTTAACTGTATGGCTCTATTATGTAGACTCTGTATGCCACTGTTATATGTTCACTGTATGGCTCTATTATGTAGACCTTGTGTGGCACTGTTATGTGTTCTCTCTAAATCACTATGGCACTATATGGCATGTTTGTGTTTTCGTTGCTTGGCACTATGAAGTACAGTATGCACTATACATTGTTTATATGTGGGCACTTTATGGTATAGATATTCGGCAGTGTATGGTGGTATTATTTTTTGGACAGTATGGTACTATTATTTGGGCAGTATTGCTCTTGCCTTCCTAAAAATGGGAGGTATCTCCTACACATTTTTTTCTCAGACCTTGATCAAGCCCTGCTTTACAGAATTCCTGTAAGTACATATATATTTAGGAGACACTTTATTGGTTTGCAGTGGGTACTGTCACTAGACAGTCATCCATCTCAATTCATCCCTGTATATATTAGTACCAGTGGTACTAATCAAGTCATAGTTACGGTCGACATTACAAAAAAAAATGCAGCTCCCCCGTTATTAAAGTCCCTATTGTTTTCATGCTGCTCTTACCTCATTTACCGAGACATAATCAATGTTATAGGTGGGGTCTAGATATCTAGTCTGTACTAAACCGGTGATTGTTAATAGACGGCATAAAAAATAAATCTGTGATAACGCTTGTCTATTTCTGGCAGATACTTGACATGTGATCGTCCCTCGGAAATTCCTGATCTGAAGCAGTAACCACATATAATAGCGCATCAATGTGCTCAGCCCCTAATGGATTAGTCAAACGTCTCTCATATCCAAGCGCCTTCATATTGTTTGCAGCTTATGTTCTGAACTTTGTAATTCTTCATTTGTCCTGTGGTGGTGCTGCAGAGAAATTGAACACTTGCTGCTGGGTATCCCTGCAAGTTACAGCTGATCGCTGGAGGTCCCAGCAGCAAGACACCCTGTGATCAGCTGATTTTTAGGGGGATCTGTCTAGGAAAAAAGGGGTTGTTCATAGCGGACAAACCTTCTAATCAGACATCAATGGGATGTTATGATTACTGGATGTTATAATTACTGGATTATCATGTATTCTGAATTATTGGGTTGTCATAGACAAGTTTATGAAGCTGACTTAAAGTCATCCCAAGCCTGTGGCTCTCCAGCTGTTGCAAAACTACAACTCCCAGCATGCCCTGACAGTCTCAGCTTTTGTCATCAGATGATTTTGCTTTCTCATGAATGTTCGCTTATTCATTTAATAATATATCTGTATATTATGGGTCAAAGCTCCAAATCCCCTACACAAGCCAAAGAGTTAAAATTTCTAGTTGCCTGCAGTCACCACTAGGGGGAACTTAGGATCTTATTGCAAAAGTTTAAAAGTTGCCGCATACACTGAGCTCCCCCTAGTGTCAGATATTGTCAGCCAGAATTTTATCAAATAACTTTGACTGTGTGAAGGGTATTAGTGCTCTGTGGAAAACAAGAGCTCTACAATAAGACTTGCGGACTGTAAAGCTTGAGATTGTAATAAATAACCCTAAATTCCCCCCGATAATGTCTTGTGGCCAGTATTAGTTTTAATAAATAAGCTGTAACAGGCGCTAGCGTGGTTAAAAGGTGCCGGGAGGGTCATTTACTACCTGACCCCATCAATAATTTATTACTTATGCTTATAGGTCGTTATTGATCTTCCAGCAGCAATTGTTCATCCTGTGGGCACATTACACATAACATGTTCCCCTGGAATTGATCTGTATCAATCTCAATGTGGAGCGATGGATATGATAATGGAAAAGCAAAAAATTTATTTATATGTTTTCCTAATAATATATTCAATACTAATACTCGTGGATACATGTGGGCTGTCATGTGGATGTTCTGAGCTCAGTGTAGGGGTACCTGCCCTTTGTTTTAATCTGCATACTGTAGGTATATAAGGAATAACTTGCACAAGATTTACTGACATGGATTGAAGAGGTGGACAAGGAAGGAGATGCTTTTTAGATATTGTGACCACAACACCCAGATCCCCGTGGTTGTACTGATTTACGTTTGGTTCAGTAGAACCGCGGTAGGTCCTGGTGTTGCGGCCATAATACAGACCCTATAATACAGCTGGATTGTGGCTTTGCGTATACTTGTATTCAGTTGAGTGACTGAGTGACCAGTAGACTGAGTCCTATCATTTCAAAATGGCTGATGATGGATGCAACATCCCCAGTTACAGCAGGAAGAGCAGCTCTGGAGCACAAACTGCTTTAACAAAAGAGATTCTGTGTATACCAGATGACCCATATTTTGGATGACTACTTAAATATAGTGCTCGATCTCCAAGTCCTAAACTTTGTAGGTTCTATATACATAGATCCCTATGCACATAACTTATATCCAGGGGCCAAATAACATGTATAGGGGCCCATAGCAAAATCAGAAATGCCCTCTCCCCCCACTAAACTGAACTTCTGTAATGCAAAATGAAGTCTTACAGATCGGCTCTCCTTCCTGGCCCTAATAGGACCCTTTAAATAGGTCTGAACTGCAATACCAGACACAGCCTATGAACATAGGTGGCGCTGTTTCTGGATATTTTTTTTCTCTCATATAAACACTTTAAGACCACTGAAAGCCTTTTCTGTCCATTGAATGTGATTGTTTTGCCAATTTTTACCCCATTTTGGTCACCCCTACTCTCAGTCGCCCTCTGTTGGCTCATCAGGGGAATGGTTGTATATAATGTACTACTACTCATCACGCTCCCCCTTCTCTCTCCCTTCTATTACACTCTCAATTTAGTGGGACCTGTAAATTTACTTGTAAAACGCAGTAATGAGCGAGACCGCAGTTTCCGTCCGTTCCTCTGGGAACAAAAACGTGGTTTAAATAGTGTATGTGACTTTATTCTTTTTTTCTTTCCTTGAGTAATGGATTTGTTTTCTCCTATGTGAAATGCTGAGTTCTTGACCTTCGCCAGAAACACAAAGGAACGGACTGATTAAAACAGGCTGCACTCAATGTGGGAATGAAACGCGCAGAGCTATGTGAGGAACCCGCCGAAATCCAGACTTTCTTCATCTACTTTATTTTTTAATATCCTGGGTAATTTTAGCTACTTCCTAACATACTGTAAAAATAGAACAAATGGGTGGTCGGTCATGTGGCCCAAACGGCATCTGCTCAGCTGCGTTACTAGTTCCAGACAGCACTAAAGGGCAAACAGAAGGGGGGAACATGAGGGGCCCCCCTTACGATTTTATTGTATGAACCCCTGGTTATTTGTTTAGTGGTCAGCCTATAAAAAAGGTGATATTACGAATTCTACGGATGGGGGATGAATGAATGCCTGGTGATATCCTTTGTGTAAAGGGTTTTGTCCAGTCTTATGCAAATACAGCTTAAAGGAATTGTCCACTCTGGAGCACCATTCTGTTTTTTTCATCTAAATAGGTCCTAAATTCTGTGCTGATTAATTTCTTATTATATCTTTATAGCAGTCGAAGCTTTGTTTTTCTGATACAGAGCTCCAAATCCCCTACATAGATATAAAGTTGCATGATAGAATTCTGATTTCCTACAGCCACCACTAGAGGGAGCTTAGGAGCTTACTGTATACTGATTTAATATTGAGCTCTATGTATAAAAAAAAAAATGCAATAAGCTCCCTCTAGTGGTGGGTGTAGGCAACCAGAATTTTATGTCTATTCAGGGGATTTTGAACTCTGTATCACTAATCTGTAAAGGTGTAATAAAGGGGTTTTCTTGGACTATAATATTGATGGCCTATCCTTAGGCCATCAATATCTGATCGGTGGATATCCAGCTCCCTGCACCCCTCTTGAACGGGCTGGAGCGCATGTACCCTTTATTGTTTATCTGGACACAGCGCCGTACATTTAGTTGTGGCTTTGCCTGGTACTGCAGCTCACATCAGCTCAGTCACATTCACGTGATTGGGACTGAACTGCAGTACCAGGTACAGCCACTATCAATTGTACGGCGCTGTGCCTTAGTAAACAATGATGGCGTCTGCGGCTCGTTCATGCAGCAGATTGGTGGGGGTGCCCGGAGTCGGACCCCCACCAATCAGAAGCTGATGGCCCATACTAAGGGATTCTTATTTATTCAGTACCCCCCTGCACTGGTGCATGTTCACATGGGGCGACCCTACACATTGTAGGAAGAAAGGTGTCTTTTTACTTTGTGGTTTTTGTTTTTTTTCCCCAAATAATGAACATTAACACTCGACATGTTATAACAACAAACCACAAGATGTAAAAATAGAAAACACATTCATACGAATCGGACGAAACTCCCAACAGTGTTGATGAGGTCAAGTGAGCGATTCTGGTCTGTAACAAGGCCACATCCTCCACCTCAGCAGAAAGCCTGGGTGGTATCCAGCAGGTTAGGGGGCCGCCCTCGTGCCTCCCCTGGGTGCATGCCCTGGATTTTGCTGTCTGTATAGAAGTCTGACAGGGTCAAATGTCCAGAAATGCAGAGACCGGTGACGGGTTCAGAGGCTGGCACGGTTCTGTGACCCCGCAGCAAAGCGTGACTGTAATTGTCAGCAGAGAGTAGGGCACTGCACTCCCCTACCACAGCCCCGCAGTCACTGCTCGCACTGTTATAGATAATATTATGGGGGTAAACGTCATATTATTATAATACACGTCCATGGAAATGTAATCTAATTGTATATTCATAACATTGTACAGAGATAAGCGGCACTACGAAGGCGCTGCTTCTCTCTCCCTGCAGAAGCAGGCTGTCACAAATCACTTTTGCAGGTAGTTATTACTCTTGCGTCAAGCCCTGATTGACTGACATGTAGTGCTCCCGCTTTCTTTTAAAAGAGGTTCTTCAGCAGCTTTAATGTGTATTATACAGCACCACATCCTTACTACTGCAGAAAATCATAATAAACACCTCAACTGCTGCAGAACATCATTATATACACCTCAACTGCTGCAGAACATCATTATATACACCTCAGCTGCTGCAGAACCACTTTATGAAACTATAAGGTCATTTCAAACTATAAGGTAATTTCAAAAAGAGGTTCTGAAGCAGCCAGTGGTGGATTAAGTAGACCATAGGCCCTGGGCTGTTACCCAAACTTGGGCCCCCTTCTCCACCTGCCGCGCTGTAACTATTGTTAACACTACCTTTTTGGGCAAGCATTAACAAATGGTTGTTACGATTCTCCTTGTCACAGGGCTGTGTCCCTACATACTGACAGTCTCCAACCATCGCTGACAGTATCACACTGTGCAGGGACACATCCTCCTGACAAGGGGAATGGTAACACACATTTGTCTATCAGTCCTGGACTGCACAAAGACTTTATGTGGAATACAAGGATTTCCTATAATAAACATGTCAGGAGAGGTGACAGATTCTCTATAAATCTAGTGACTCACAGGTGACAACTTCTCAGATTCTAGTAGTTTTTCTTTTCCTATGTTCTTCTCAATGCGGCCAAGGCTTAATGACGACTTCTCCCGGACATGACCCATTTCTGCAGAATTTGCCACTTAGATGTCTTTGGCTCCTCACTTTTCCAACATTTCCACACCTATAAATGAAGATAAAATTGCCATGGTGCCACACACTGTGCCCCTAAATATAATAGAACCATGCACTGCGCCTCTGAATAAAATAGTACCAAACACTGTGCCCCTGAATATAATTGTGTCAAACACTGTAAAGTAAAGCACCACATACACAGTGCCCCCTGTAGATAGTGCCACATACAGCCCTATAGATAGCGCCACACCCCCTGTAGATAGTGCCACACACATCCCCTAGTAGATAGCTCCACCCCCCCCCTAAAGATAGTACCACACCCCCCTGGAGATAGCGCCACACCCCCCTTGTAGATAGCGACACACACACCCCCCTGTAGATAGCGCCAAACACCCCCCTGTCGATAGCGCCACACACAGCCCCTGTAGATAGCATCAGATACAGCCCCTCCTGTAAATAGTGCCACACCCTCCACTATAGATAGCGCCACACAGCCCCCTGGTAGAAAGTGCCACACACACCTACTTGTAGATAGTGCCAAACAGACCGCCCCCCCTGTAGATAGCACCACCCCCTTGTAGAAATCGCCACACAGCCCCCCCTGTAGATGCGCCACCCCTATATAGTTAGTGCCAAACTTACCTGTCCCCGTTTCAGCACCGTCCTCTTCTCCGATGATGCAGACTTGGTCTCTTATGACCGTTCCTGCATTAAAAAAAAAGGACGAATGGCGGGCAAGGGAACAGACGGTTCCCTTGCCTTGCCAGTGATGTCAATTTTATCCTTGCCCTTTTGACGCGGATACAATTGATTCCAGGGGCCTTCAGTTTTGTCATGATTTCACAATTCACGGCAAAAACGTGACACAACTATGATGTGGTCTTTGGGCGGCCATGAGGCCCCCTTGACTCTCAGGCCCCGGGCGGCCGCCCATAACGGACCTATAGGTTTCCGCCACTGGCAGCAGCTGAGGTATGTACTATAAGAATGTACTATAAGAAATATTGCCCCTTCCCCCTACTATAAATTATAAGAATATTAGCAGTCACCTCCGAGTTCCATGACCTGTATAAATGCCTGCGGCCATGTACTTTCAGATGGTCTTGGACTTTCCTATTCTTATAATTTACAGTAGAGGAGACGTTATCCCAGATATTATAATAATTAATGGTACAATAAATAATGAATAATAATAATTATTATTATTAATATTGTTAATAATGCAGATTCTCTATCCCTCGTAACATACAGATCCGATGGCTGCAGCCATTACCGTATTCCTTAGTATAGCAGCACCCCATCCCCTGCATTACATCAATTACCGGAGAGCTGTGAGAGCGCCATCCTTTGTGCCAGGCTAATGAAGTGGGCATTTACCCGGACAATACAATAAGTGGCTTCTCACTACGGTAATGAATAGAAATACTTGACCGTCCTGAATTAAGGGCAGCAATTAGTTTTGTTTCTTGTATTTTTTTTTAGGTGAAGGGTTTATGTAACCCTTGAAAAGTCTTAATCCTTTACTGCCATACATCCCCCCGGTCTTGGCTGAACGCTATTGAGGCCCATTGATAACACGGCAATGGGGGCCTTTCTTTAGCGTGGAGGCCGTTTCACATGCTTTAATGGCATGGTCTACATAGAATTGTGTTGCTATAGAAAGTTTCCCTGTTAGAATACTAGTGTAGCTTTCATTCACAAGCTGCTTGGGACCTCGGCCCGGCGGTTTTACATATGAATGAAGCTGTCGCTGAATGTGGCCACTCAGCTGATAAATAGGATCTGTTTCACCATTTCCACCATGATACGGGCACTTGGGAAAGTCTGGAAAAAAAAAAAACGTCAGCGGGGGGTGAGAATATTATGGTCGGATGTCTTACCAAAAGACAAAAGAGAGAGCAAGAGAGCGCAGTCTGTTACTTGGGGGAGAACAACAACCCCCTGTGAGCCCGTGACAGCGCACATCTAGAGGGTCGTAGGATACAGAGCCCTGTGACTTTCTAGGGGTGACCAATAAGAACCCGTAAAAGACCCTACCATGCATCTCTTAAAGGGGAAATCCGTGTTCTTGAACTATTTGTATATATGTTTTTTATTCATGTCGTCACCATTGGCATATGAAGTGGGTTCCGACAAAAAAAAAATCAACCCTTAAAGGGATTGTCTACCTTTGACCACCATTTTGTCCAAAATTCTGTGCTGATAAATTTCTTCATATATCATTCTAGTGGTCAGAGCTCCATATTTCCAAATCCGCTGTATAGACTTGGAGTAAAATTAGATAATTCTTCCACCACTAGAGGGAGCTAAGGAGCTTACTGCATAGTGTTTATACATAGGACTCAATAATAACACAGTATGCAGAAAGCTCCTGAGCTCCCTCTAGTGGTAGCAGAATTTTCTCATTCAACTCCAAGTCTATGTGCGCCAGTATTATATTTTACTTGGGATCAAGGTCATGAATAACTGGATGGACTTGAGTGCCAAACTACTAAAAAATAGGGACTGAGGTATACCACTGGACTTTAAGGACTGGACAACAGGGTAGGAATCACAAAACTTATAGACATTAGTAATTGGGGCATTAAACCAACAGACACCAGGGCTAGATCTTCACGGACTCAGGCAGATTATGACACCAAACCACTGGACACCAGGGGCTATGATATTAAAACCTTTGGTTATTTTAGAAGGGATGGGACTGCGCCATATAACACTAGACACCAGGGAGTGGGGCACCAAACCACTAGACCACAAGGATCCGGGACAACAAGCCACAAAATACCAGAAACTGGGGCACCAAACAACTATAAACTAGGAACATGGGCACTAAATGACTAGACACCAGGGACTAGAACGCCAAAGCACTAGACATTAGGGATAGCCACTGTGCACCAAACATCTATACACCTGGGACGTGGGCCCTAAATGACTTGACACACTAGGAAATGGGCACCAAGAAACTAAACACCAAGGACTCGCGTGCCAAAAGGGGATGGGGCACCAAACCGTTTCATACTAGGGGACTACATTTTTACACTCTAGCCACAGAAAAACTGGAAATGGAAGCAACAATGACTTGGGCGCCAAACCATTAAACAGCAGGGATAGCAACTGGGCACCAAACGTCTATAAACTAGGGACATGGGCACTAAATGAATAGACACCAGAGACTTGAGTGCCAAACCACCAGGGATAGCCACTGGGCACCAAACAACACCAGAAACATGGGCACTAAATGACTAGACACTAGGAAATGGGGTGCCAAAGCACTAAACATGAAGGACTTGCGTGCCAAACCACTTAATATCAGAGATTAGGGACTTGTAGTCACTGGGCACCAAACGTCTATAAACTAGGCACATGAGGACTAAATGACTAGACACCAGGGACTGGGGTGCCAAACCACTAAATGCCAGGGATTAGGAAACCATAACCACTGGGACTGGCACAGAAAAACTGGCAAAGGTGGCATCAGGGTTCTGAGGAGCCAAAACTATAGACACCAGGGATAGCCACTGGGCACCAAACATCTATACACCAGGTACATGTGCATTAAATGACTAGACACCAAGGACTGGGGCGCCAAAGTATTAGACACCAGGGACTCAGGTACCCAACCATTAAATGGCAGGTATTAGTAAACCGTAGCCACTGGGCACCAGGGACTGAGGTACCAAACCATTCGATACTAGGGACTACATTACTAAACTGCACCTAAAAAATAAATAGAAGATTGATACTGCGGATTAAAAAAACGCACCACAGGTCAATTTCTGAGCGTTTTTTCCGCTTCTCATTTCCGCAGCGTGTGGGTAAGATTTGTTCATATCTCATTCACTCTGCTGCTACTGTATTGTGCCGCGGATACATTGCGGAAAATCCGCCGCTACGTGTGAACTTACCCCTGCAGTGCGGAGCAGGCTGTCAGTATATATGGATGATATATATCAATGACTGTACATTCTTATACCCAAATATTGCACATACGCAGTGATCAGTCTGGAGTCTCCGGGGGGATGATGTATAAGTAATCCAGACAGAACTATAGGATATTTGCTGTATATATCCACATTCTGGTGAGAACCTGACACATCTGGGACATCCTCATTGCTCTTTCTCTCTCTCTATTTGCTATAAACTTCCTCGCTCCATCATCGGCCTTTCACCGCTGACCTTAATATAGCTCAGTACGGTTAACGAAAATGTGCTTCATGCGAGGAGCGATTGATTTCATGTCATTTGCGCCCTTTATGTTGATGTAAACACACCGGCCCCGTGTCAAACCTAGACAAATTCTCTGGGGCGTGCCTGATGCACGCCCATTGTTAGAAAGGAGCTGCTGCAGATGTGGATGTAAATATAACAGTCTCCCTATATAATGAGAAGGCAACCTGCAGCTGTCGGAGAACTACAGGTGTCAGCATGCCTTCCTGAAGAATGTCTATATGTATGCTGGAGGGTATGCTTCTACGTACCGGCCCTTTAAGGAGAGCAGAAAAGCAGAGCGTCATTTCCATCAATTGGGAGCGTGCGATATAAATGATAACCTCCAATATCCCTTTCCAGCACTCACAGATGTCCAGGAAGCTGAGATATGGGGAGCTGTTTGGTCGGGTACTTTTTACCCAAAAGGGGCAGTAAATTGCTTGGGAAAGGGAGACCACAGTGTTACCGCCATGTCACAGGCAGCACAAGGGCAACTGAGAAGCTCTAGGAGGATCCCAGCAAACAGCTCCTCATATCTCTGCTTCCTGGATCGGGGGAATGGAATATTGAGCTAACATTCAATGTCTACTGATTTTTGTTAGGTTCACACATTGTGGTCCAATTGCAATTTTTTTGGCTTGATTTTGCGAAATGCAAATTAAACGCAACTTGTGAACACAGCCGGTTTGAGTGGACTAAGGCCTCATGCACAAGACCGTGATTACGGCACAAACGGGCCGCAGAGTGTCATCCGCGGACCGTCCGCACTCACGGACCGTGGACACGCAAGATGTGCATTGACTTCAATAAGCCTGAACCAATTGCGGTCCGTAAATTGACGTGTCCTATTTTTTTGTGGTCCGGGCGTGGAAACCACGGTCGTGTGCATTGGCCCATAGGATAGAATGTGTTCTACACTATCCGCAATTTCAGCTCCGCAATTAGTATATACTTAGGCCTCATGCAGACGACCGTAGCCATGTGCACGGCCGTGATTTTCGGGTTGGTCGGCCACGGAGTGTCAGCCGTGAGCCGCCGCGGCCATTATTTTCAATGAGCCCGGACCGGGCTCCGAGGCCATGCTCGGACCGTGGAAACCACTGTCGTGTGCATGGTCCCATAGGAATGAATGGGGCCGCAATTCTCCCGTGGATTTTCAGGGGGAATTGTGGCCGCAAAAGCACGTTCGTGTGAATGGGGCCTTAGACCGGCACCGATAGTATACGGCCTGCATCTACAAAGCATTTTTTATTTATTTTTTAAATTCTAAATTTTCACATAAAAAGCCGACCTTGGAATATTATTCCCACCAAAATACTGTAGACTTGTGGGTTAAGTCACAAAATGCGGTTAAATCGCAGTTTAAAAAAAATAAAAAATTAGCATTTTGTGTAATTTCTCAGGAAATAGACCCTCACACACGAAATACTTTGTAAGCGTTAATCTCTAACGAAGGGAATTCAATAACTCCGTCTTGTTCGGGAGATTTCCTGAGATGTATAATTGGTTAATGGAAAATTCAAAGGCGCTAATCAGCAGATGATCATTAGAGGTTAATGAGGTGTTCCTCCATTCATTGCACAAATCCGGCTCATTAGGAGCGATCATCAGGTGCAGTTCTCCGAGGTCCTGACTGTGCAGATCTATAACATATCGCCCTTAGGGCTTATTCAGACGAACGTAAAATACGTCCGTGCAACGCGCGTGATTTTCACGTGCCTCGCACGGACCTATGTTAGTCTATGGGGCCGTGCAGACAGTTCCGTGATTTTTACGCAGCGTGAGTCCACTGCGTAAAACTCACGACATGTCCTATATTTCAGCGTTTTTCGCGCATCACGCACCCATTGAAGTCAATGGGTGCGTGAAAATCATGCGCACCACACGGAAGCACTTCCGTGGGATGCGCGTGATTTGCGCAACAGCAGTAAAACTATGAATGTAAACAGAAAAGCACCACGTTGTTTTCTGTTTACAAACATACAAACAGAGTGTCATAATGATGGCGGCTGCGCGAAAATCACGCAGCCGCGCACCATATGATCATGACACACGGAGCTGTTAAGTGCCTTTTGCGCACGCAAAACGCCGCGTTTTTTGCGTGCACAAAACGCACATGCTCGTGTGAATCCGGCCTTAACTAGTATTTATTTATCTGACACATGTCTTTTTGGACATAGAGATCCCTACTAATAGAGAAACTACTACTCCTCAAGGTTCCTGCATCATTAGATCCTCACCTTCCACCATCTACCGACCTAGGGATAGTTCAGACCAACACTTTGCCTGGCTGTATAGGTGGCACATTGACGTGTAAAGTCAGCGCACCTTTAGCAGCAGCTTACAGGCATTGGGACAACGGATCATGATTGTTTCATGTGTCTTTAGTTTACAAGAATGACTTAGCTGGGTATGTTTTTGACTCCCAAAAATGACCTTGAGAACAGTGAGGGTATGTTCACACACTTAACAAAAAATGGCTGTAAAATACGGAGCTGTGTTCAAAACAGCCTGTGATTTTCAGTCATTTTTTAAGCATCAAGCGTTTTTTTCTGCGTTTTTTACGGCCGTTTTTGGAGTTGACTTTCTATTGACCCAATGAAAAACGGCTCCAAAAACGGCTCAAGTGGCATGCACTTTTTTTTTTATGGGGGGGGGAGGGGAGTTAGGGCCGTTTTTAAAAAACGCTCCGTGGGAACGGAACGCGTTTTTTCCCATTGAAATCAATGGGCAGATGTTTGGAGGCGTTCAGCCCCCGTATTTCAGCCATTTTTCAGGGCGTTTACGGCCCGAAAAACGGCTTCAAATAGGCCGTGTGAACATATCCTGAAGGTGTTCAGCCATAGGGAACAATGATCCCGATGTCCATGTATTATTCCCAATGGTGCGTCTCTGTACCAGACCCCAGCAATGGAACCTTCCAATATGTCTCTATGACATGTTGAGAGATTTGCCGGAGATGGAAAATTGCCATGAAATTCAAATTGGACTGCAGCTAATGTGGCAGCATACAATGTCCGCCTGTGGTATGTTGAGAGTTGTAGTTTCACAGCATTGAGAGGTAGACTACTGCTTTACAGGCAGATCACAACACGTCTAGTTCAGGAATATAAGCGCTGGCATGTTCCTACAGTATGTGTATGGTGAACATGAAAGGGCACATATACTCCTCTGGTAGAATATACAGCGGTATGGAATATCTTGTTACTATCCCATTACCTTTCATGTGTCCCGTGTATAAGAGTGCGGCCCCCGTCTCCTCTTTCATTGACTCTCCACTGTGATTGTATTTCAAAGTGCATTTATTCACCGGATGACAGCCATTGTTTTCTGCTCTGGGGCCCGCACTGAATGGCAGCATTAAATAGTATTGGCCCAGGGTGCGAACGCCTGAGTAAGGTAAGACTGCAGGAATGTGTTCCCAGAGATACTAATGTGTTCTACTTTCTGCAGGTCGGCACAGAAGAAGAAATAGGTCAAGAACGGCTGCGTGAACGGCCACCGATGATCAGCACGAAACCGCGCAGTGTCAGGGGTGACCAAGGAGCGGATATATAAAGAAGGGAACATCATTGTTAATGAAGACTCCTGTGATTTTAGAAAAATAAAAAATTGGCCTTAATTTTGTTGTGGTTTTTCGCTATGGTATTTTACAGCGGCTGCCGCATGTGCCGTATTGGCGGATTGCGGTTATGTAATCCCATACACATAATACATAAGGTAACTGGTGAGGTTTAGGATCGTTTTAGGCCATACTGCATTTAAAAAAAAAAAAATCTGCAGCATGGCCTATAGGGAAAATGCCCACAGGGGCTTTAAATGGGGTCCTGCAGCTTTAAATAAGAAACATAAGTATTTCCATGTCTTTTAGAAAAACACACAGACATTACAGAAGATATGTGTATACAAATATGGGGTTTTATGAAACTTTATTTTTGGGGTTGTGGGTGGTGTGAAATAGTGCGGACCTCTTAAAAAAATTCTGATCACAGAATGATAAATGGTCACTAGATACTAATGGTCATCCATCCTATAGTTTAAAACTACTAACCATGGCTTCAAAAATAACGGAACTGTTTCCATGTATGTCATTATAACATGGGCCCCATGCAGTTAACTATGGGGCCCATGAGAAAAGGGGGCCCAGCCAGAGGTGTAACTTTCTGGAACCCAATACAAAATCTCTAACTGGGCCCCCAACTAACACATGTAATTTATAGTACTGGATTCTTCATATTAGGCAGAGGGATTTTTGGGCCCCATCAGGCTCTAGGGCCCAGGTGCAACTCCAACCTCTGCACCCACTATAGTTACGCCCCTGGACCCAGCATAGGAAAGTCCTATCCCTACAAAAGGATAGGAAGAGAAGAGGGTATAACAAGTTCTGATGGGGCATGTATAATTTTATGAAACACCACCAGCAGGGGGTCCCATTTTGAATTTTGCCACGGGTCACAATCTTGGATGACTAATAAAGTTTTGTCTGTTTGTTCTTTTATGATTTTTCCCACTTATGGAACAGATAAAAAAAACATCTTACTGTAACACACATTTGTCTCCATTTTCTTATTTTTATTACTTGTGCTTGAAATATTGGTCTCTACACCATAGGTATATATAATGTTCACTCTGATATAAATACATATTACAATAGTAAAAAAAAAAGTCCTAAGTCTGACCCAGTAATGTGTACAAGTCCGCTGATTGTAAGTGGGCAAATATGATTGTGAGTTTAGACATTTTTATGGGCATTTACCCACTAGGATTGTTTTTTAAGGGGGTTCTTTGGCATACTTGTCCCAGTAAAGGGGTGATGCATCGAAGAACCAAGTACATATCAGCTTTAAAAGAAAGAAAATGCCCCATTTTTATTATATAAAATATACCCGTGCAATCAATGGCACCAAAAACCATCAATCCCAGCCAAAGTTATGGCCGGTCATCTGGTAGAACTTCATGTTGTATGGTCGGTAGAACTCCTGAAGGCGTAACAAAAACGCCTTATCAATAATAGGGTGTGGACGCCCCTTGGATTTGCCAAGACATCTTGGCTTTCCACTTCCCTCTGGCTTCTTCAGACAAGGAAATCCCTTGGTTTTGTTAAAGTAAAAATGTTTGTCTGTTATAACCCTCTTTAGTCCCAAAAAGTCCTGAACTCGGCCCATCTCCCCGGCCGGGTCACTGACGAGTCTTTCCCCGCTGACAAAAAGTAATTTTGAGAGAGGGAAGTATTGGAGCCAGTTCTCTAAGTGCTTAGCATAGATACCAATTCGGATGGCACTCCAGGTAGTATCAATTGTCCCCATGCTTGTGTTTTTGAAGGCCAAAGCTTGGAAGGTGGGTAAGGACGGAGTTTTTGAAAATGTCTGTGTATAGTCAGAGATGGCCCTGGTCACTGGATTTCTGACCACCACTATGAGCTTTGTGTCCTTGGACATGTTATAAATTCGTCTTGGCGCCTCTGGGGTGACAAAGTAACTTGGAGTCTTCTCCATTGTGATCTGTCCTTCTAACGTCCGAGGCATCAAGTTCCTAAATAAAAAAAGAGATAATCTATTAGCTTCAACAGGATTGAAATCTTATAGAATAGCAATGAGTATATCAAGAGTAAGGATAAGTTGCATCTGGGGAATAGGTCCACACAGGTTGACTAATAGGAGGTGAGGAGAACACTTTGGATGTTGAGGGACCTGCCATAGGACTTGACCTTTGTGTGATAGGTGTCACTATGGGCTGTAGGAACGGTATAATACTATTATGTTGTGGTCCCACCTCTTGGACCACCAATTGGGAAAACAGGTGTCTCTTGACGCCCGTTGGGTAATCCAAAGGGGCCGAATAGAGGATGAGATGAAGTGGAGAGCTGGCTGTTCATGTGTATAGCTCACTCCATTGTAGTCTATGGGAGCTACAGAAACAGCATGAGCGTGCCTCACCCTATAAGTATTCATTACGGGTATTTCAGATTCCCTAAGAGTTAACTTTTCAGTTTGGGCGTTTACTGGAGATACTGGATCATGGATTATTTTTCTTCTATAATACAGCTGTACGGGAGGCAGACAGTGGGGGACCAGCAGGAGGCCTTCTCTTCCCCTCCAGGATTTTTTCTTCAAAGTTTATAAAGTAAATTAATTTGAAATTTATTACATAGCTTCCCCCCTGAAAATTAATGGATCGAATAAATATAAGACCAGGAATTACCATTTTCAGTCAAGCTAAAATATATCTGTTTAAGGAAAAAGATAAGTGGCAACAATAGGACCTCCATTACAGCTCCCACAAAGATTGTCACCCAGCTTTCTAACTTCCTCTAACTTGCTTTTTAGAAGAGAATAGTTCAGCTTCTGTCCACCATCTTGACTACATATCCCATGTTGCCTTGCCCAGGCATCACAAAAATAGGTGTGGCAAAGATGCTGCAGATGCAGAGATGTAGGGCTAAAATACAGGAAAATGCACAGGAGAGGCTACAGACTGCACCCTGTGCAGCAGCATGCAGCATGGCACAGGCATTGTATAAATCTCAGCCTACTGCACGGAGGGGCAGGGAGGATTGGTTGGCACAATTCTTAAAGCTTTTACTGGAATCAGGAAGCAGCCTAGAGGAGATTCAATGACAACAGCAGAATACATGGGGTTAAGAAGATTTCAGTTGTCACCCGGTACTTTCCTGGATTGTTGCTATGCAACGGCCCAGCCACATTCTGCCTAATTTTTTATTATTTGGAATTTTCTGTCAGACAGCAGTAAAATCTTACATCATTATAACTGGTGAGAAATCACATGGGAAACTGTCACCGTATTAAACTTTAAACTGGGTCTACGTGGAATTTTACAAAAAGTTAAAACTGTCCAAAAAAACAGTAAAAAATAGTTCTTTTCTGTGTAAACGACAATGGGATCATAAATACTGTTCAGAATTTTATGAACATTTTGCAATGCAAACCCAGGATGATTTAAAACGCCCCTGTGCACCTAAGTGAATATCCAATGATGTCTGGCCAAGGTCAATTCAGGAAATATTGAGACGCTGCAGAATACAGAAGAAGAGTCATAGTTTTGTATTTATAAAAATTATTAAATTAAAGTGCTGTATTTTCACTTTTCTGTCGCTCTGGGGACCTGAGGGTGGAAGAGGCCTGGACTGACAGACCGCAGCCAGAGATAATATTTGTGGAAATAATAACCTACACTGGGATTTCCTGGTGGAGCAGCGGAGAATGCAAGACATTTCAATCGTTATTTTCCTGTCCTGCTCCTCGGATAAACTCCAGTACTGTTGTCATCCAATACTGAACCTGTCAAGACGGCTACAGATACTGTAATTAGGCCTGTATATTATTTCCAAGACTTATTAATCCCATTCAAGAAACTTTTGCCTTATAATCTGTTATGTTCAATTCATTGTACTTTCAGTAGACTGTAATATCCCAATAATCAGCTATGACATTCAAAGAACATCATGGACTGAGTATACATTCCATATAACTATTATAATGCTGTATAAGAATGTAATTACTATAATACTGCCCCCTATGTACAAGAATATAACTACTATAATACTGCCCCCTATGTACAAGAATATAACTACTATAATACTGCCCCCTATGTACAAGAATATAACTACTATAACACTGCCCCATGTACAAGAATATAACTACTATAATACTGCTCCTATATACAAGAATAGAACTACTATAATACTGCTCCCATATACAAGAATATAACTACTATAATACTGCCCTTTATGTACAAGAATATAACTACTATAATACTGCTCCCTATATACAAGAATATAACTACTATAATACTGCCCCCTATATACAAGAATATAACTACTATAATACTGCCCCCTATATACAAGAATATAACTACTATAATACTGCCCCCTATGTACAAGAATATATCTACTATAATACTGCCCCTATATACAAGAATATAACTACTATAATACTGCTCCTGTATACAAGAATATAACTACTATAATACTGCCCCTATATACAAGAATATAGCTACTATAATACTGCCCCCTATATACAAGAATATAACTACTATAATACTGCCCTTTATGTACAAGAATATAACTACTATAATACTGCTCCCTATATACAAGAATATAACTACTATAATACTGCCCCCTATATACAAGAATATAACTACTATAATACTGCCCCCTATATACAAGAATATAACTACTATAATACTGCCCCCTATATACAAGAATATAACAACTATAATACTGCCCCTATATACAAGAATATAACTACTATAATACTGCCCCCTATGTACAAGAATATATCTACTATAATACTGCCCCTATATACAAGAATATAACTACTATAATACTGACCCTATATACAAGAATATAACTACTATAATACTGCCCCTATATACAAGAATATAACTAATATAATACTGCTCCCTATATACAAGAATATAACTACTATAATACTGCCCCTATATACAAGAATATAGCTACTATAATACTGCCCCCTATATACAAGAATATAACTACTATAATACTGCCCCCTATGTACAAGAATATATCTACTATAACACTGCCCCTATATACAAGAATATAACTACTATAATACTGCCCCTATATACAAGAATATAACTACTATAATACTGCCCCCTATATACAAGAATATAACTACTATAATACTGCCCCCTATATACAAGAATATAACTACTATAATACTGCCTCTATATACAAGAATATAACTACTATAATACTGCCTCCTATATACAAGAATATAACTACTATAATACTGCTCCTATATACAAGAATATAACTACTATAATACTGCCCCCTATATACAAGAATATAACTACTATAATACTGCCCCCTATATACAAGAATATAACTACTATAATATTGCCCCCTATATACAAGAATATAACTACTATAATACTGCCCCCTATATACAAGAATATAACTACTATAATACTGCCCCCTATATACAAGAATGTAACTACTATAATACTGCCCCCTATATACAAGAATATAACTACTATAATACTGCCCCCTATATACAAGAATGTAACTACTATAATACTGCCCCCTATATACAAGAATATAACTACTATAATACTGCCCCTATATACAAGAATATAACTACTATAATACTGCCCCCTATATACAAGAATATAACTACTATAATACAGCTCCTATATACAAGAATATAACTACTATAATACTGCCCCCTATATACAAGAATATAACTACTATAATACTGCCCCCTATATACAAGAATATAACTACAACTTTGTTGTGTTTTGCATATTTTAATTACTGCTAATTCTCATTTGTCCCTGAAATTCTGACACTGGACTCTGGATCCCGGAGCCAATATGAAGTAACCTTAAGAGGATTCTTTTTGGGAATGTATCTGCTGTAAAGAGCACGGCGCACACCCTGGAGAAGAGCTGACATTAAACCATAGAGAAATCCTTCTGTCTGCTGCTTCCTGTGGAGTCTTCAGCTATCGGACCGCTGCATCCACATACAAACTGAAGCCCCATGCAGAGCTGCTGTCCGCTACATAAAATCATACAGATTTCCCATTTTTATAACACTTAAATTACTTTGCCAACTTTTGATAAACAGCATATCCAACTTTTGCTATAGCTGGCCAAAGATATGATATTTTTGTGGGTATATCCTTTAACAGGGTATGCCACCTACAATGTGCCATTTCTAATACTGGGCAGATGACCCCTCAGGCTCCAGGGCCCTGGTGCGACCTTTACCTCTGCACCCTGTATAGCTATACCAACTGGCCCTCTGTCGCTTCATATCGGGGTAAATGAGGATTGGATAGATTTTTTTCTGCCAAATACTTTATTTACCCTGAATAATAACCTCAATCCCTTTGTAGATGCGTATTAGATTGAGAGCAGCCAGAAATTGTGTCTAACCTGTCATTTTTGAGCATGTTCCCATCCCCCCTCCTGCATGTTCTCTCTCCATGCCTGCTAAATGGGCGGGCTCTTCCTGGTGTGATATAAGAGTCGTGCTGTATGCTCTGAGCCAATCAGATAGCTCCCCGCTTCTGCTTCCTCTCCCCTCTTACAGCCGCCTCACACACACAGCGAAAGAGAGGGAAACTGCAGCTGCATCCCCTCTTTCCCCTTCCTTCCTGTCTTCTCTTTACTGTTTTACACTAGATTATTTTTAGAGGGACTGTGGAGGTTTTTGAACATTTGCAGGGAAAGAAGAACTGCAGGCTTCTGGAAGGTGAGAAATATACATTATAAATGGAAATCAAGATGCAGATGTACAAAACCTTAGTAGTCAGGGCTGCAAGGAAGTCACAGAGAGTATTGGCATTTGCAATAAACTTTTTATGGTCAGATTCACACCCACTAGTTCAGTGTCTTAAAGGCTATTCATTTTATTTTTTTAGAAAAAGGTCAATCAGTGCGTTTTGTGCAACTTTATAATTAGTTTTTATTAAAATCATTTTTATTTTTTGAGATACAGCTGCTCTGTATCCTTTATACAGAGCAGCTGTATCGTGTGCTAAGAGCTGAATCCGTCAGGTCCGCGGGACTGACGGGTTCAGTGTCAGCGGGTCCACGCAGGATTCACCTGTTATCCATCACATCTGTGTTGGGACTCCGTTCATGGGTTCCATCTGAGCTTTCCGTCAGGGGAACACATGAACGGAATCCAAACAACAACAAATGGAAACCATAGGTTTCTGTTTGCATCCCCATTGATTTCACTGCTGATGGATCCGATGCAAATGGTTTCCGTTTGTCACCGTTGTGTGAGGGTTCCGTCGTTTTGACAGAATCAATACTGTAGTCGACTGCGCTATTCACTCCGTCAAAATGACGGAACCCTTACACAACGGGGACAAACGGAAACCATTTGCATCGGATCCATCACCAGAGAAATCAATGGTGATATAAACAGAAACCTATGGTTTCCGTTTGGATTCCGTTTATGGGTTCCCCTGACGGAAAGCTCCGACGGAACCCATGAACGTAGTCCAACGCAGATGTGATCGGATCCGCATAAGACCCACTGACACTGAACCCGTCAGTCCAGCTGAACTGACGGATCCAGGTCTTAGCGCATGATACAGCTGCTCTGTATGCTGTATCTCAAAAAGAAAAAAAATATTTGATAAAAACGAATTATAAAGTTGCATAAAACACACTGATTGACCTTTATATTTATTTATTTTAAAAAAAAAATCCCTTTCAAAGGTGTATATAGCCTTTAAGGGAATCCCTTTAAAAATTGCATGAAGTCGGATAAATCTGGTTAAAGGAGCGTATTTCTTTAAAATCTACTATCAATGTATAGAAATCATATTTGGCCATGAATCAGGTTTTGTTCATATAAGTTTGATTTTACTTTAACATATGATTCAGATCAGAGGATGGAGCACATGTAATCCCCCGATTACAGACGTCTTCCCGAGCTCTCGTACTCAGGCCTTTCATGTTTAATAGCTAGGCATAATAGTCTGTAAAGTGCAGTTTAGAGGCTTTGTACATTGTTAGGCGGCATCTGTAGGGCTCTTTCATGGGCAGTAACCAGACGGAACACAGGTGGTCTGAAGGTCCATAAAATACATGGTACTCTAAAGTCATGCCAACCTCAGTAAGACCATGCACCATCCAAGGTACGGCGCCACAGGAACCCTTCCTTTCACCCAAGCGGAACACATGATACTGTTATTTTCTATATAGTCAGATTTTTTTATTAACTCTTAGAAGTCTGAATTAAAGAGGGCACGCGACTTTTAGGGTATGTTCACACGGCGGGGGTCCGTAACGGCTGAAATTACGGGGATGTTTCAGCCTGAAAACATCCCCGTAATTTCAGCCGTACCGGCATGTGCAGGCGCTTGAACGCCGCCTCAATTACGGCCGTAATTAGCGCTGCTATTCATTGGAGTCAATGAATAGCGGCTCCAATTACGACCAAAGAAGTGACAGGTCACTTCTTCTACGCGGGCGTCTATTTACGCGCCGTCATTTGACAGCGGCGCGTAAATATACGCCTCGTGTGAACAGACAAACGTCTGCCCATTGCTTTCAATGGGCAGATGTTTGTCAGCGCTATTGAGGCGCTATTTTCAGACGTAATTCGGGGCAAAAACGCCCGAATTACGTCCGTAAATAGGCCGTGTGAACATACCCTTACACCTTCTACAGCCTAGATGTGCTAGTAGAGGGTACTGCTCACGTGACCCCCACACTTCCATCTACTGCTTTTTTTTATAATACAGGTAGGTTTAACGTGAGATTGTCGGGAGTTGGCAGGAGAGACAATGTCTTCCCTGCCTGGATTTTTTTTTAAAGACAATTCCACCAAAAAATATAACTGTAATGGTTGTAACAGAGGGACAGAGCGATGTATTTTGCTTCAGTAGAGGTTCAGTACCTCTTACGCCTCTCCTGAACTGGATAAAGAACCCAATTATAAATCTGGTTATAAGAACCACCTGCAAAAATAAAATTGTAAAATTGATGGGCTTAGGACTGAATGTTTTAATGGAGCAGAGTCAGATATTCTATGTTTTCCTTGTCTCCAGGTTCTACAAAGGTCCATTGATGCTTGGGGCCCGTCCGTGAATGTTCTGCTAGGTTTTCTCGCCTCTCCTGCAGTGTTAGAAGAATTCACCAACTTTCCTAAATTTCCTCTTTATTGGTAACTTAATACATACAGATTTCTCATTGGTGCCAACAGAAGTCGAAATCGGATCCAAAAAGACAGAAAAAAAACATGACTACATGGAGGGCTCTAGAAGCAGGACTAACCCGGGACCAAAAATAGGAAAGTTGTTAAAGTTATACGAGGATTGCTGCAGAAATCCTGGACGTGTCTGGATCTAAAAAGTTGTCCATTCAGAATTTCATTCATTCTCATTTTTTTTTCTGTGAAATTATTTGGAGAGCTAAACAAAAAAATGAATTTTTTTTTGTAGATCATTTTTTCCAAAAATACAAATGAATATTTAGTAATAAATCAATATTAATAACGGTACTACTACTACTACTACTACTACTACTATTACGTTATTTTTTTTTTTTGGTAGTTTTGATTAATTGACTGTCCGCAACCCCATATAAAAAAAAAAAATGTAAAAAAAATATACATATTAATTAAATGAATAATATAATAAAATCAGTTCACAATTAAAAAACATATTTCACATCAGCCTCTTTTTTTAGAATGCGTTGTGCCGTTCCTCTGTTATTCCTCCTGGAAATGTATGAATAAATGGACACCTCTCCTGACATGCCTGTTTTCGTAACTACTTGTATTCCCCATGAAATAATAATTCTTTATCATCTTTTCTCAGAACTCTGCATTGTGACGTCCTTCTGCTATCCCTCCTCGAAATGTAAGAAATTGGAAACTGGGTGTTGTCCTTCCCCTCGTCAATGGGCCCGGTCTCTATACAGACTGACATCGTTCAATCAATGCTGATAGTGTCAGACTGTCTGGGAACACACCCTATTGACAAAGGGAATGGTAACACAAAGTTGTCAATTTATTCATACATTTCCAGGAGGAATAACAGAGGAATGGCACAACACATTCTAAAAAAAAAAATGCTGATGTGAAATATGGTTTTTAATTGTGAATTGATTTTATTATATTATTATATTATTATTTATTATCTTATTCATTTAATTAATATATAATTTTTTTTACATTTTTTTTTTACATATTTGACATATTTTTTTACAAAAAAAAAATAACGCATATTAGGTAAAGGGGGCACATAGTTTTCATTCGGCACATCAGACCCAGTTTTTGTCCACTTGCTTCAATAAGACTCCATTGTCCATCTATATCTTAAACCTCATATGAATACATTGTATCGTATTAATTTTGCGGCGATTGACGGTCGCGCATTTTCCCCGCATTCCATGTGCCAATCATCCTTTATGCCTGCTCCACACTTAGCATATGTTGTTATTTCTGGGTGAGAGGGCGATCTCCCTCACTCAACACTCCGTGATTGTTCTGAACGTTGCAGCAGGGGGATTGGGCATGACCGCACACTGTGCCATAATGAGAAAATTAACCTCAGACGGGTCATCCAAGGTGCTGGCACTGCCAAGATGGAGCTAGTGACAGCCCATTAGCCACACAAAGTCTTCCTGTGGCCTCTCAACTCCTAATGGTGCTTCTGTGAGATTTTGGCTCCTGCCAAATCCCATCTCGAGAGGTGGGAAAAATGCATCTGCTACATCTCCCTTTCCTCCCGCTATGTCTTCCATACAAAACAAATAAGCCACAAGGAAAGCCGGCCAAATTTTTTTTAGCCTTGCCAACGAGAAATCTCTTCTTAAAGTTTTAATTACTTTATAATTTTTTTTGCTATGTGATTTGTTTTTTAATAGGCTACAACTTGAAAAGGCGTCAAGTTAGCAAATTTTGTAAAAATTTTAATTTCCCATTTTTTTTTTTAACTTTTTCTCATTTGTAGCCAAATTCAAAGCCTCCCTCGCACTTTACTCTACAGAGGTCGGATTATAATTGCCTTTAAGCTCTGGATGCATATGCTAATGACCTCCCTTAATGAGGAAATGATCCGTCTGGAATAAAAACTACTCCCGCTGACTTCAAGGCATTTCAATTAGCAACAGGGGAGTGGGGGGGAATAATTTTCATAACATCTCCCCTTTGCCCCAGCCTCCTAATTACCGCCCGGATCAGAAGCGACTGGTGCCAGGTAAACTGGAAACGCTTCAACTGGTTTTACAAGTGGAGCACAGGCGGACGTTTTATTCTTCACCAAAGGGCTATAAAGATGGTTCCCCGTTCTCAAGGATTAGGAGCGGCGTGCTGGAGACACGTGGAAAAATGTTTCGTTTGGATGTTTAATATTTATTCTGTCATGGTGGAATTAAGCCAAAAAGGATGCGTAAGAAAAGGGTCTGCTTTTTTCCCCAGAAACAGCGCCACTCTTAGGCTCAATTCACACTACCATCATGGTTTCCACCTCCCCCAGGGCCATGTTTTCTGCTTTGACTATAATGAGTTCCGTCAGGGTGATTGACGTTTTGACAGGAAGAAAAGGACAGCATGCTGCGCGATTCTTCCCGTCAAGTATGACGGAACTGCAGACGGAGGCTCCGAACGCAGCCTCTGACGGTAGTGTGAACGCAGCCTTATCCATAGACTGGAAACAAAGCAGATTTTTTTTTCTCTTGTACAACCCTTTTAAGACCGGGACTACCAAAGTATCAGGTTGCCTAGCAGTTGAGGGAGTTGTCCCTGCTGTAAAATGGGCCGATTTACGAACTCTGCTGCTACTAATCCTAGGGACCTGGTTATGGGCCCCATATTTGTAATTGCATCTCTGCACGGTAAAACGTTGTCCAAAAGGGAACTTTCGCAGTAACATCCTGTTATTTCACGAGGGAGACCCCTTTAAGAGAATTATACTTGTTAACAGTCCAGATTTGGGTGGGACAATCCTGCGAAATAGACCGCAATAGGGACTTGGCTTATTCAAAGTTGACTAAAAGTGGGTGTTTCCAGTCGTATTGGTGGCGTTCCCAGTCGTATTGGTGGCGTTCCCAGATTTGGGGAATTGTATGGAGACCACTATGAGGCCAAACAGCAATTACTTACGTCCTTGGACCATGACAGTAGGGGGGTTGGAAAACAGGAAATGTCTTATCAAATAAAATGAACAGTGAGATCTCTTAAAGTTGGAAGATTTTCACTGCAAGGGAGTGAGAGGAACCTGAAATAAGCCTGTGTAGCATTGAAGAGCAGATAGAACGTCCTGTGACTACTTCAGCACATGTAGGTAGCTACATGTACTAAAATGGTTGTCACCCGGGCAGGAGGATAAGTGGTTGCTAAGCAACTATAATGCAGAATAAGATGAAAGAAGAAAAAAAATGACAAAAACAAACGAAGATTCTGAAAAAGTAGGTTCATACGTCCCAAAATTTGAGTCTCCATTCACCGGACATTTTTAAGCCCCACCTCAATCCCCCCAGGAAGCCCACAAACCTCCCAGAAACACCCACTTTGGGGTACATTCACATACCCTTTAAGGCCCATTTCACAGGACAAAAGCGAGAACAGTAGAAGTCTTGACATTCGCCAAAGAGGGGGCGGTCTGTAAAATAAATATAGTATACTGTGTTCCCGGGGCAGAATTATTAATAAATGCCCCTTAGGATACAATTGTAACAAACCCTCTGCTATGAAGAATATTAGGTCTGTTCAGGTTTTCAGCCACTGGATATAAACAAGAATCTTCTCATTCACTGACAACAAGAAGAGATCTTGAAAATGGTGAGGAATTGAAACTTTAAAATATATTAGAAAGTTTCAGAAATTGTCATTACACACTTCGGCTAGGGCTACCCGGCGACTTTGGCCGCGACACAGGTCACGCAACCAAAGATCGTTGTGTCGCCCTGACTGCATCGCAGTTAATGAAAGTGAATCAGGCCGCGTTGCGACCCACAGGTTGCTGCGACTGTGACACAACAGTCGCACAAAATCCAACAGGTTCAGATTATTTGCAACTGTCGTGTTGCGACCACGGCAACTTGCGGGTCGCAACGCGGCCACGTTCACATTCATTAACTGCGATGCAGGCAGGGCGACACATCGATCGCGGCCAAAGTTGTCTAGCCTAATTTACATAAAACTGGATAGTCCCTTTAATAGTGAATAATTACATTCATGTAAATCATCACATTGGCCTCGCAGTCCATATGTCATCACATGATCTAATCACTTCGCGTCGCCTTCTGTTACTTATCCCCCGTTGGTCATAAGTTTGGCTGCGGTTTCAGAACAGTAAAAGGGAAACCCGTGAAAACTGTCTAACAGAAAAATTGTCTTTGTTGCCCATAGCAACCAATCACAACGCAGCTTGGATTTCTTATAGTGCTTTGGAAAAATGAAAGCTGCACTGTGATTGGTTGCTATGGGCAACAAACACAGTTTTTTGGCATCATGCCCCCTTTAATAAGCTCCTATAATGTGAATGTGTGATGGGGGGTGGCCAGGTAGAAAGCCCACCTGCGCCACAATGTAGCTCCATTCGTAGGCCATAGCCGGGTATATTAGTATCAGGATGGCCCGTCAGCCAGGTACAAGGCCCCGTCCTCCCCAAGAGACTTGAATTAATCTCATTAACCAACAATATACATAGGATATAATTACTCTGGATATTCGCATATATAAACGGGGGGGGGGGGGGGGGTTATTAAAATATGATCTTCAAGTAGGTTAGGTAAAATATGTATGCACTGTCCTGGTAGTAGTAATCATCCGCCTGCATGGCCATATGTCCGCCTTTATCGCTGGGTTTATTACGGGATGCTAATTAAATTGCTGTAATTTCAAAAATGTTAGGTTCATTTAGGTTTTATTGTCGAGAAATGATCAGAATACACAACACTGATGTCCGAGCTGCTCAGGGGAAAGTCGTAGAGGACGCCACTGAGGTTGGGGGGTCTGATGTTCAGGAACCCCCTCTTCTCTGCTACAAAAAGGAAATCTCCAACCTTGGGAGCACAGAAAATGGATGAACATGGGGCGCAATTTTGGAGATAACAAGTGAATAATAATAGCTTCTGTTATCAAAATGTGTTGATTGGGATAAGTGGTGCTACAAAGGCGCCATCCTTGTGCCAACTTCTGACACAGAGCAAGTACGTTACATGTGTACATTAGCAGATGGACCACTCACATGACATTAAGGGAGGAAAGCCGCAGCGCAGAGGGAAGGAGGAAAATATATTTTGGCAAGAGGGATGTAGCTGACACTGGGGGGGACACTGAGACTGACAATTGAGGGGCTTAAAATAGTGGGGTACAGTGGCTGGCAATAAGGGGCATTGTGGCTGAAGATTGGGGGCTGAAAATAGTGGGGCACTGTGGCTGACAATTGGGGGCTTTGTGGCTGACAATAGGCATTGTAGCTGACAATAGGGCAGCATTGAGGATGACAAAAGGGGAGCACTATGGCTGACATAGGGGGCATTGAGGCTCAAAATGGTTGGGCACTGTGGCTAAAAACAGGGGGCATTGTGGCTGACAATAGGTGGCACTGTGGCTGACAAATGGGGGCCATTGGGGCTGACAATTGGGGGCACTGTGGCTGACAATAGTGGGGCAATGTGATTGACAAATGGGGGGCATTGTGGCTAGAAAAAGGGAGGCATTGGGGCTGACAATAGGGGGCATTCTGGCTGACAATAAGGGGGCGCTGTGGCAACAATTGGGTGGCACTCTGGCTGACAATAGGGGACAATAGACGGGATGTTGTAGCCAGCAATATGAGGATTTTGTGGCTGACACGGGGGAAAATTTTCACAAATTTAGGATAGAATTTAGCGTGGAGCTAAGGCCACATTCATACAGGGAAATTCTGTGCTAATGCTAATATTAGTGAAGGGAATTTATGAATTCTCGTTCACATGCATTGCTTGTTCTCTGTGGTTTTAGAACAGGGGACTGCAACCAGCAGCACTCCAGCTGTTTTGAAACTACATCTCCCATCATGCCCTGACAGGCACAGGCTGTCAGGGCATGCTGGGAGATGTAGTTTCACAACAGCTGGAGTGCTGCTGGTTGCAGTCCCCAGTTCTAGAACATGCTAGGTTTTCCCCTAGGTGCATAGTTTTTGCTGCACTTTTTGATCCATTAAAGGGTTGTCCAGTACCGGACAACTGATGACCTATCCACCGGATAGGTCATCAGTATATGATCTGTGGGGGTTCGACACCCAAACCCCACACCGATCAACTGTTCTGGCTGCCTGCGGGCACCGGATGTCATTGCACAATGTGCAATGTACGGAGCCGGAAGAAGTTGGCCCCGTACATTGCATAGCGGCCGTGCTGCAGAACTCTAGCTCTGCTCCTATTCACTTGAATACAGTACTGCAGCTCGGCCACTATTCCATGACCGGAGCCAACTGCTTCCAGCATGGACATCCGTCGCCTGGAGGCAGCCGGAGCAGTTGATCAGTGCAGGGTCCGGGAGTCGGACCCCCACAGATCATATACTGATGACTTATCCGGTGGATAGGTCATCAGTTGTCCGGTAGTGGACAACCCCTTTAACTTCAAAGGGGAACGACCTTGATGCATAAAAATGTACATTTGGTTTCTACATGCGGGTCCAATAAAAAAAAAAAAACCTCCACTAATTGGAGCAAAAAACAAATACACAAACAACAACGTCCCTACTATAACCCAATGTGAACATTTCCAAAATGACCTTATTATAATGTACTATGTGCATTTTGCTGCATTCTGACTGTTTTCATAACACTACCAAGTCAATTTAAATGGGCCAAATGTCTCCACTGCCAAATTACTCAGAGGTTGTACTGCCAGATCAGAGCTTGACGGCAGCTTTAGCCAATGGCAATAAGCCCTCTACCAATAACAGACAAGCAAATCATACAATCAGCATAATTTTAGATCAAATTATACAATTCCCACTAAATTTAAGTTCTTGAGTCATCCTCTTCCATCTACTAGCCATTTTTAGCATCTATAGAGGTATCTGTTAGTCACAGGGTCACCCAGGCTTCATAGAAATGCATAGCCCTACTCTCTCCTCCCCTCTCTCTGTGGCTCCTCCTATTTACAAGGAGTTCAATGGAGAGCCTGATCTATGGCAGACTAGGAGTGAAAAGCTAGAAAAATCTAGATAGACATACACAAAGCCCTAGTGTTTTATTACAGCATCCAGAGGGACATGTGAAGTTTTATAGCATAGACTATAGAATCACTTAAAGCGCCAGTCCGTGTTACAAAGTAACAAGTTAACAATAGGTGGATTGAGTGAAGTTTTCCTATTAGAAGCCCAGTCATTACCGCAGGCCAGGGCTTATAACATGGCCCTTTTATTAAAAGTATAAAACCCTGAAAGTCTGTAATTTACATGAGTAAATGTTTAACAGCACTTCATTAAGGAAAGGAGGCAGCTACCGGAGACGAACTAAGGCACATAAAATGGAAATATTATACTGAAATTTACAGCAACCAAAAAATTTGCAAAAACTTATGTTTTTTTGATAATATTTTCTATAATAAAAGCATTATAGAAATACCCAGAGATCCACAGGGCATAGGATGGGATATGTTTTACATTCACTGAGACAAGCCACAGTTGCACCCCACATTCTTTGTTATTGTCAGAGAAATCAGTGAAAAAAGGAGAAGACGGATCGGATGTCATCTGACAGCCGCTCCTTTTTATAACTTCCAGAGACATTTATATACATGTATAGGACTGATCTCAGCATTTTGATATAGATGTAATGCTCCTATTAGATTATGATATAGTATC